>NC_034189.2:3859294-3934541 GCF_002021735.2 Oncorhynchus kisutch | reverse complement strand
TCTCTCTGTCTCTCTGTGTCTCTCTCTCTCTGTCTCTCTCTGTCTCTCTCTCTCTGTGTGTCTCTCTTCTCTGTCTCTCTCGGTCTCTTTCTCTCTCTCTGTCTCTCTCTCTCTCTCTCTGTCTCTCTCTCTCTCTGTCTCTCTCTCTCTCTGTCTCTCTCTCTCTCTGTCTCGTCTCTCTCTCTGTCTCTCTCTCTCCTCTGTCTCTCTCTTCTCCTCCTGTCTCTCTCTGATCTGTCTCTCTGTCTTCTGTCTGTCTCTCTGTTCTGTTCTCTGTCTCTCTCGTCTCTTGTCTCTCTCTGTCTCTCTCTCTCCTCTCTGTTTGTATACTGCATCTATACATGTCTCTCTCTCTCTCTCTGTCTCTCTCTCTGTCTCTCTCTCTCTTCAGGTCCACTGAGACCAGAGTTCACAATCACCTATGTTGCGGTGTCAGCCATTTTCTTCAACAGCGGCCTTTCATTAAAAAACAGAGGTAAAGAGACATTTACGTAGTGAATCCAGGACTCCTCCCGTCTAATGATTTGCGATTGTGGTATAGTTATTTTCCAAAAGCTATTTCATTGGGGATTCTCCATTGAACATTTTCATCTCAAAGGGTTTTGTTTGCATTGGTTCATTGATGCTTCTTTCTCCCTCCCCATATTCCTCTAGGAGTTGACCAGTTTGATGCCTCTCCCTCCCCATATTCCTCTAGGAGTTGACCAGTTTGATTGCCTCTCCCCTCCCCATATTCCTCTAGAGTTGACCAGTTTGATTGCCTCTCCCTCCCTCCCCATATTCCTCTAGGAGTTGACCAGTTTGATGCGTCTCTCTCTCTCTCCCCCATATTCCTCTAGGAGTGTTGACCAGTTTGATGCTTTCTCCCTCCCCATATTCCTCTAGGAGTTGACCAGTTTGATGCGTCTCTCTCTCCCTCCCCCATATTACTCTAGGAGTTGACCAGTTTGATGCTTCTCTCTCCATATTCCTCTAGGAGTTGATGCTTCTCTCTCTCTCCCTCCCCATATTTCCTCTAGGAGTTGACCAGTTTGATGCTCTCTCTCCATATTCCTCTAGGAGTTGACCAGTTTGATGCTTCTCTCCCCATATTCCTCTAGGAGTTGATGGCTTCTCTCTCTCTCCCTCCCATATCCTCTAGGAGTTGACCAGTTTGATGCTTCTCCCTCCCTCCCCCATATTCCTCTATGAGTTGACTAGTTTGATGCTCTCTCTCCATATTCCTCTAGGAGTTGATGCTTCTCTCTCCATATTCCTCTAGGAGTTGATTGCTTCTCTCTCCATATTCCTCTAGGAGTGGATGCTTCTCCTCCATATTCCTCTAAGGAGTTGACCAGTTTGATTGCTTCTCTCCCCATATTCCTCTAGGAGTTGATGCTTCTCTCTCCATATTCCTCTAGGAGTTGATGCTTCTCTCTCCATATTCCTCTAGGATGTTGACCAGTATGATGCTTCTCCCTCTCTCTCCATATTCCTCTAGGAGTTGACCAGTTTGATGCTTCTCTCTCCATATTCCTCTAGGAGTTGACCAGTTTGATGCTTCTCTCTCCATATTCCTCTAGGAGTTGAACCAGTTTGATGCTTCTCTCTCCATATTCCTCTAGGAGTTGGACTAGTGCCCTCCTTCTCTCTCCATATTCCTCTAGGAGTTGACCAGTGCCCTCCTTCTCTCTCCATATTCCCTCTAGGGAGTTGACCAGTGCCCTCCTTCTCTCTCCATATTCCTCTAGGAGTTGACCAGTGCCCTCCTCCTCTCTCCATATTCCTCTAGGAGTTGACCAGTGCCCTCCTCCTCTCTCCATATTCCTCTAGGAGTTGACCAGTGCCCTCCTCCTCTCTCCATATTCCTCTAGGAGTTGATGCTTCTCTCTCCATATTCCTCTAGGAGTTGACCAGTGCCCTCCTCCTCTCTCCATATTCCTCTAGGAGTTGATGCTTCTCTCTCCATATTCCTCTAGGAGTGACCAGTGCCCTCCTTCTCTCTCCATATTCCTCTAGGAGTTGACCAGTGGCCCTCCTTCTCTCTCCATATTCCTCTAGGAGTTGACCAGTGCCCTCCTTCTCTCTCCATATTCCTCTAGGAGTTGACCAGTGCCCCTCCTCTCTCAATTCCTCTAGGAGTGATGCTTCTCTCTCCATATTCCTCTAGGAGTTGATGCTTCTCTCTCCATATTCCTCTAGGAGTTGACCAGTGCCCTCCTCCATGTGAAGCTGCATGGTTTGTCCAGTCTTTCACCCTGGTCTTCTTCCCTGTGCCATGTGGCTCTGTATCAAACTACTGGCTCTTACCTCAATCAACACTTGGCTACTCCGAGGGTGAGTACACACACACACACACACACAGAGTTGCTCTGTAGTCTATCTTTAAATCATGGCGGCTCTGAGGGTGAGGAGCTTGCTGTGATGTGTGGGGGCGGGACCATGGATGTTCTAACACCACAACTACATACTGTATTGGAGGGGGATGGGCTAGAGAGAGGAGGAGGGGGGGGAGGGGCTAGAGAGGAAGGGGAGGAGGCTTTGTGTGTGTGTGGGGGCGGACCATTGGATGTTCCTAACACACAAACTACATACTGTATAGGGAGGGGGATGGCTAGAGAGAGGAGGAGGGGAGGGGGGAGGGGCTAGAGAGGAAGGGGGAGGAGCTTTGTGTGTGTTGGGGGGCGGGACCATCGGATGTTCCTACACACAACTACATACTGTATTGGGAGGGGGATGGGCTAGAGAGAGGGAGGAGTTTTGTGTGTGTGTGGGGGCGGGACATCGGATGTTCCTAACACACAACTACATACTGTATTGGGAGGGGGAGGGGCTAGAGAGAGGAGGAGGAGGGGGGGGGAGTGAAAGAGTCCTTTCTTCAGCCAGTGGTTCTACTTACGGTTGCCATGGGTGACGTGACCTTGACAAAGACCCTGTTGTGTGTGTGTGTGTGTCTCTGTGCGTGCGTCGTCTAGGTTACAGACTGTGGGATGTATGCCCCCTCAGTCTCCTCTGCTGTCATACTCACCAAAGCTGTGGGGGGGAACGAGGTATTTACATACAATGTTTTGATTTTGGTTAAACTAGGCAAGTCGGTTAAGAACAAATTCTTATTTACAATGACGGTGCCTATACCGGCGTACGTACAGGTTGTATTTGGAATGACACTATTCCCCGTAGTACACAACAAGCTGGACGTTATGGACGTTCTGTCTCCCTGTAGTACACAACAAGCTGGACGTTATGGACGTTCTGTCTCCCTGTTATTACACAACAAGCTGGACGTTATGGACGTTCTGTCTCCCTGTTAGTACACAACAAGCTGGACATTATGGACGTTCTGTTTCCCTGTTAGTACACAACAAGCTGGACGTTATGGACGTTCTGTCTCCCTGTTAGTACACGACAAGCTGGACATTATGGACGTTCTGTTTCCCTGTTAGTACACAACAAGCTGGACGTTATGGACGTTCTGTCTCCCCTGTTAGTACACAACAAGCTGGACGTTATGGACGTTCTGTGTCCCTGTTAGTACACAACAAGCTGGACGTTATGGACGTTCTGTTTCCCTGTTAGTACACAACAAGCTGGACGTTATGGACGTTCTGTTTCCCTGTTAGTACACAACAAGCTGGACGTTATGGACGTTCTGTCTCCCTGTTAGTAACACGACAAGCTGGACATTATGGACGTTCTGTTTCCCCGTTAGTACACGACAAGCTGGACGTTATGGAAGTTCTGTCTCCCCGTTAGTACACAACAAGCTGGACGTTATGGACGTTCTGTCTCCCCGTTAGTACACAACAAGCTGGACGTTATGGACGTTCTGTCTCCCCGTTAGTACACAACAAGCTGGACGTTATGGACGTTCTGTTTCCCTGTTAGTACACGACAAGCTGGACGTTCTGTTTCCCTGTTAGTACACGACAAGCTGGACGTTATGGACGTTCTGTGTCCCCTGTTAATACACGACAAGCTGGACATTATGGACGTTCTGTTTCCCCTGTTCGTACACGACAAGCTGGACGTACTGTTTCCCTGTTCGTACACGACAAGCTGGACGTTCTGTGTCCCTGTTAGTACACGACAAGCTGGACGTTCTGTGTCCCTGTTAGTACACGACAAGCTGGACGTTATGGATGTTCTGTTTCCCTGTTAGTACACGACAAGCTGGACGTTATGGACGTTCTGTTTCCCTGTTAGTACACGACAAGCTGGACGTTATGGACGTTCTGTTTCCCTGTTAGTACACGACAAGCTGGACATTATGGACGTTCTGTTTCCCTGTTAGTACACGACAAGCTGGACGTTCTGTTTCCCTGTTAGTACACGACAAGCTGGACGTTATGGACGTTCTGTGTCCCTGTTAGTACACGACAAGCTGGACATTATGGACGTTCTGTGTCCCTGTTAATACACGACAAGCTGGACATTATGGACGTTCTGTTTCCCTGTTAGTACACGACAAGCTGGACATTATGGACGTTCTGTTTCCCTGTTAGTAGACGACAAGCTGGACGTTATGGACGTTCTGTTTCCCTGTTAGTACACAACAAGCTGGACGTTATGGACGTTCTGTCTCCCTGTTAGTACACGACAAGCTGGACATTATGGACGTTCTGTTTCCCTGTTAGTACACGACAAGCTGGACGTTCTGTTTCCCTGTTAGTACACGACAAGCTGGACGTTATGGACGTTCTGTGTCCCTGTTAATACACGACAAGCTGGACATTATGGACGTTCTGTTTCCCTGTTAGTACACGACAAGCTGGACGTACTGTTTCCCTGTTCGTACACGACAAGCTGGACGTTCTGTGTCCCTGTTAGTACACGACAAGCTGGACGTTCTGTGTCCCTGTTAGTACACGACAAGCTGGACGTTATGGATGTTCTGTTTCCCTGTTAGTACACGACAAGCTGGACGTTATGGACGTTCTGTTTCCCTGTTAGTACACGACAAGCTGGACGTTATGGACGTTCTGTTTCCCTGTTAGTACACGACAAGCTGGACATTATGGACGTTCTGTTTCCCTGTTAGTACACGACAAGCTGGACGTTCTGTTTCCCTGTTAGTACACGACAAGCTGGACGTTATGGACGTTCTGTGTCCCTGTTAATACACGACAAGCTGGACATTATGGACGTTCTGTTTCCCTGTTAGTACACGACAAGCTGGACGTACTGTTTCCCTGTTCGTACACGACAAGCTGGACGTTCTGTGTCCCTGTTAGTACACGACAAGCTGGACGTTATGGACGTTCTGTTTCCCTGTTAGTACACGACAAGCTGGACGTTATGGACGTTCTGTTTCCCTGTTAGTACACGACAAGCTGGACATTATGGACGTTCTGTTTCGCTGTTAGTAGACGACAAGCTGGACGTTATGGACGTTCTGTTTCCCTGTTAGTACACAACAAGCTGGACGTTATGGACGTTCTGTCTCCCTGTTAGTACACGACAAGCTGGACATTATGGACGTTCTGTTTCCCTGTTAGTACACGACAAGCTGGACGTTCTGTTTCCCTGTTAGTACACGACAAGCTGGACGTTATGGACGTTCTGTGTCCCTGTTAATACACGACAAGCTGGACATTATGGACGTTCTGTTTCCCTGTTAGTACACGACAAGCTGGACGTACTGTTTCCCTGTTCGTACACGACAAGCTGGACGTTCTGTGTCCCTGTTAGTACACGACAAGCTGGACGTTCTGTGTCCCTGTTAGTACACGACAAGCTGGACGTTATGGACGTTCTATTTCCCTGTTAGTACACGACAAGCTGGACGTTATGGACGTTCTGTTTCCCTGTTAGTACACGACAAGCTGGACATTATGGACGTTCTGTTTCCCTGTTAGTAGACGACAAGCTGGACGTACTGTTTCCCTGTTCGTACACGACAAGCTGGACATTATGGACGTTCTGTTTCCCTGTTAATACACGACAAGCTGGACATTATGGACGTTCTGTTTCCCTGTTAGTACACGACAAGCTGGACGTTCTGTGTCCCTGTTAGTACACGACAAGCTGGAAATTATGGACGTTCTGTGTCCCTGTTAGTACACGACAAGCTGGACATTATGGACGTTCTGTTTCCCTGGTAGTACACGACAAGCTGGACATTATGGACGTTCTGTTTCCCTGTTAGTACACGACAAGCTGGACATTCTGTTTCCCTGTTAGTACACGACAAGCTGGACATTATGGACGTTCTGTTTCCCTGTTAGTACACGACAAGCTGGGCGTTATAGACGTTCTGTTTCCCTGTTAGTACACGACAAGCTGGACGTTATGGACGTTCTGTTTCCCTGTTAGTACACGACAAGCTGGACGTTCTGTTTCCCTGTTAGTACACGACAAGCTGGACATTATGGACGTTCTGTTTCCCTGGTAGTACACGACAAGCTGGACATTATGGACGTTCTGTTTCCCTGTTAGTACACGACAAGCTGGACGTTCTGTTTCCCTGTTAGTACACGACAAGCTGGACGTTATGTTACCTTGTTAGTGCACGACAAGCTGGACATTATGGACGTTCTGTGTCCCTGTTAGTACACGACAAGCTGGACATTATGGACATTCTTTTACCCTGTTAGTACACGACAAGCTGGACATTATGGACGTTCTGTGTCCCTGTTAGTACACGACAAGCTGGACGTTATGGACGTTCTGTTTCCCTGTTAGTACACGACAAGCTGGACGTTCTGTGTCCCTGTTAGTACACGACAAGCTGGACGTTCTGTTTCCCTGTTAGTACACGACAAGCTGGATGTTCTGTTACCTTGTTAGTACACGACAAGCTGGACATTATGGACGTACTGTTTCCCTGTTCGTACACGACAAGCTGGACGTTATGGACGTTCTGTTTCCCTGTTAGTACACGACAAGCTGGATGTTCTGTTACCTTGTTAGTACACGACAAGCTGGACATTATGGACGTTCTGTTTCCCTGTTCGTACACGACAAGCTGGACATTATGGACGTTCTGTTTCCCTGTTCGTACACGACAAGCTGGCCAGATCCCTGTATATTACCGTGTGTTGGTTCCGTTTTAATAAACAGGGATTCTCTTCTCTCAGGCTGCCGCCATCTTTAACTCTGCCTTCGGAAGCTTCCTGGTAAGACTGAATTGTGTCTCTCTACCTCTCCCATGGAGCCATGTGAAGGTAGACTAGCACCTGTGTTGGTGTGTGTGGGGGGTGGTGTGTGTGTGGGGGGTGGTGTGTGTGTGTGTGTGGGGGGTGGTGTGTGTGTGTGTGTGGGGGGTGGTGTGTGTGGGGGGTGGTGTGTGTGTGTGTGTGGGGGTGGTGTGTGTGGGGGGTGGTGTGTGTGTGTGTGTGTGGGGGGGGGTGTGTGGGGTGTGTGTGTGTGTGTGGGGGGTGGTGTGTGTGTGTGGGGGGGTGGGGGGTGTGTGTGTGTGTGTGTGTGTGTGAACAGTATTGAGCCTGCCTGACATCCCTATTCTGTCTACAGGGAATACTAGTGACACCACTGCTACTGCTACTGTTTGTAAGTATTTTGTACACGACACAAAGTATTCTATATAACCCCTTTCTTTGGCACCTTTTTTTTGTGTTTAGGATTCAAATTGATTTAAATTGTTGACCAAAACAATGACAATCTTCCCTGTCAAAGTGGAAGAAAAATATTTAACATTTAAAAAATTACAAAATATGGAAAAATAAAACACTAATCTTCATTTAGATAATTATTCAACCCCCTGAGTCAATATATTTTAGAATCACCTTTCACCTTTCTGGGTAAGTCTCAAGTCTTGCCATAGATTTTCAAGGTGATTTTCTAAGGCCAAACTGTAACTAGGCCATTCAGGAACATTCCATGTCATCTTGGTAAGCAACTCCAGTGTATATTTGGCCTTGTGTTTTAGGTTATTGACCTGCTGAAAGGTGATTTCATCTCCCAGTGTCTGGTGGGAAGCAGACTGAACCAGGTTTTCCTCTAGGATTTAGCCTCTGCTTAGCTTTATTCCATTAATTTTTATCCTGGAAAAACTCCCTAGTCCTTGTCGATGACAAGCATACCCATAACATGATGCAGCCGCCACTATACTTGAATATATCAAGAGTGGTACTCAGTGATGTGTTGTATTGGATTTGCCCCAAACATGACACTTTGTATTCAGGACAAAAAGTATTACTTTAGTGCCTTATTGCAAACAGGATGCATGTTTTGGAATTTTATTCTGTACAGGCTTCCTTTTCACTCTGTCATTAAATAATTTAGTTTAATATTGTGGAGTAACTACAATGTTGTTGATCCATCCTCAGTTTTCTCCTATCACAGCCATTAAACTCTGTAACTGTTTTTAAAGTCACCATTGGCCTCATGGTGAAATCCCTGAGTGGTTTCCTTCCTCTCTGGCAACTGAGTTAGGAAGGACGTCTGTATCTTTGTAGTGACTGAGTGTATTGATACACCATCCAAAGTGTAATTAATAACTTCACCATGCTCAAAGGGATATTCAATGTCTGCCATCTACCAATAGGGGTTCTTCTTTGTGAGGCTTTTGGAAAACCTCCCTGGTCTTTGTGGTTGAATCTGTGTTTGAAATTCCCTGCTCGACTGAGGGACCTTACAGATAGTTGTATGTGTGGGGTACAGAGATGAGGGACCTTACAGATAGTTGTATGTGTGGGGTACAGAGATGAGGGACCTTACAGATAGTTGTATGTGTGGGGTACAGAGATGAGGATGTCATTAATAACATCATGTTAAACACTATTATCAAACACAGAGTGAGTCCAACTTATTATGTGACCTAATAAGAAAATCTTTACTCCAGAACTGATTTAGTCTTCCCATAACAAAGGGGTTGAACACTGATTGACTTTAGACATTTCAGATTTTCATTTTGTTTTAATTTCTAACAAATGAATTTAACAAAATTAAACTTTGACATTATGGGGTATTGTGTGTAGTAGATCAGTGACACAAAATCTCAATTTAATCTATTTTAAATTCAGGCTCTAACACAATAAAATGTGGGAAGAGTCAATGGGGCTGAATTATTTGATTTGATTTGAATGGGGCTGAATTAAATGGAATTTTGTCACATGCGCCAAATAGAAATCATATTTATTTATAAAGCCCTTCGTACATCAGCTGATAACTCAAAGTGCTGTACAGAAACCCAGCCTAAAACCCCAAACAGCAAGCAATGCAGGTGTAGAAGCACGGTGGCTAGGAAAAACTCCCTAGTCTCTCTGTGTCTCTCTCTCTCTGTGTCCTCTCTCTCTCTCTCTGTGTCTCTCTCTCTCTCTGTCTCTCTCTCTCTCTCTCTGTGTCTCTCTCTCTCTCTGTGTCTCTCTCTCTCTCTCTGTGTCTCTCTCTCTCTCTCTGTGTGGCTCTCTCTCTCTCTCTGTCTCTCTGTGTCTCTCTCTGTCTCTCTGTGTCTCTCTCTCTCTCTGTGTCTCTCTCTCTCTGTGTCTCTCTCTCTCTGTGTCTCTCTGTGTCTCTCTCTCTCTGTGTCTCTCTCTCTCTCTGTGTCTCTCTCTCTCTGTGTCTCTCTCTCTCTCTGTCTCTCTCTCTCTCTGTCTCTCTGTGTCTCTCTCTCTGTGTCTCTGTGTCTCTCTCTGTGTCTCTCTCTCTGTGTCTCTCTCTCTCTCTCTGTCTCTCTGTGTGTCTCTCTCTCTCTCTCTGTCTCTCTGTGTCTCTCTGTGTCTCTCGCTCTCTCTTTCTCTGTCTCTCTCTGTGTGAGTTCTGTCTAAACCCTCTAATCTGATGCGTTGTCTCTCCCCAGTATTCTGCATCCAGCTGAGCTTCATGCTGTTGACGTTTGTCTTCTCCACACAGTGAGTTTAATAGTACTGTTAGTGTTATACTGAAGTACTGTTACTGTCATGCTGCGGCCTCTAGTGTTATACTGAAGTACTGCTACTGTCATGCTGTTGCTCTGTTAATCTGTACAGTCACTCTCTAGGATTATGGGGCTCTGTTAATCTGTACAGTCACTCTCTAGGATTATGGGGCTCTGTTAATCTGTACAGTCACTCTCTAGGATTATGGGGCTCTTCATCTGTACAGTCACTCTAGGATTATGGGGCTCTGTTAATCTGTACAGTCACTCTAGGATTATGGGGCTCTGTTAATCTGTACAGTCACTCTAGGATTATGGGGCTCTGTTAATCTGTACAGTCACTCTAGGATTATGGGGCTCTGTTAATCTGTACAGTCACTCTAGGATTATGGGGCTCTGTTAATCTGTACAGTCACTCTCTAGGATTATGGGGCTCTGTTAATCTGTACAGTCACTCTAGGATTATGGGGCTCTGTTCATCTCATGCTGTAAAATGTCTTCTAATATACTCACTCTGTGATGTTTTATGTGTGTGTTCATCAGTTTCTGATCTCGCTCTCCCGTCCTGTAGGAAACAGTCTGGTTTTACTCCAGCTGACACAGTAGCTATCATGTTCTGTGCTACACACAAATCTCTCACCCTGGGTAAGCGGACAGTTATTTCATTTTTTTTTTAGTTTAACCTGTTTTATTTTTTTCAGGGATTCAAACTGAGACCAAGGTGTCTTTTTACAGATGAATTACAGAAATAAACAAAAATACAAAATGCACCAAGATAAATAAAATATGTTCATCAGTAATACGATCCTCAATCAGCTTCCTGAATTACCCAAGAGGCCCCAGGACATCACATTCATCAGTAATACGATCCTCAATCAGCTTCCTGAATTACCCAAGAGGCACCAGGACATCACATTCATCAGTAGTAAGATCCTCAATCAGCTTCCTGAATTACCCAAGAGGCACCAGGACATCACATTCATCAGTAATACGATCCTCAATCAGCTTCCTGAATTACCCAAGAGGCACCAGGACATCACATTCATCAGTAATACGATCCTCAATCAGCTTCCTGAATTACCCAAGAGGCACCAGGACATCACATTCATCAGTAATACGATCCTCAATCAGCTTCCTGAATTACCCAAGAGGCACCAGGACATCACATTCATCAGTAATACGATCCTCAATCAGCTTCCTGAATTACCCAAGAGGCACCAGGACATCACATTCATCAGTAATACGATCCTCAATCAGCTCCCTGAATTACCCAAGAGGCACCAGGACATCACATTCATCAGTAATACGATCCTCAATCAGCTCCCTGAATTACCCAAGAGGCACCAGGACATCACATTCATCAGTAATACGATCCTCAATCAGCTTCCTGAATTACCCAAGAGGCACCAGGACATCACATTCATCAGTAATACGATCCTCAATCAGCTTCCTGAATTACCCAAGAGGCACCAGGACATCACATTCATCAGTAATACGATCCTCAATCAGCTTCCTGAATTACCCAAGAGGCACCAGGACATCACATTCATCAGTAGTAAGATCCTCAATCAGCTCCCTGAATTACCCAAGAGGCACCAGGACATCACATTCATCAGTAATATGATCCTCAATCAGCTTCCTGAATTACCCAAGAGGCACCAGGACATCACATTCATCAGTAATACGATCCTCAATCAGCTTCCTGAATTACCCAAGAGGCACCAGGACATCACATTCATCAGTAATACGATCCTCAATCAGCTTCCTGAATTACCCAAGAGGCACCAGGACATCACATTCATCAGTAATACGATCCTCAATCAGCTTCCTGAATTACCCAAGAGGCACCAGGACATCACATTCATCAGTAGTAAGATCCTCAATCAGCTTCCTGAATTACCCAAGAGGCACCAGGACATCACATTCATCAGTAATACGATCCTCAATCAGCTTCCTGAATTACCCAAGAGGCACCAGGACATCACATTCATCAGTAATACGATCCTCAATCAGCTTCCTGAATTACCCAAGAGGCACCAGGACATCACATTCATCAGTAATACGATCCTCAATCAGCTCCCTGAATTACCCAAGAGGCACCAGGACATCACATTCATCAGTAATACGATCCTCAATCAGCTCCCTGAATTACCCAAGAGGCACCAGGACATCACATTCATCAGTAATACGATCCTCAATCAGCTTCCTGAATTACCCAAGAGGCACCAGGACATCACATTCATCAGTAATACGATCCTCAATCAGCTTCCTGAATTACCCAAGAGGCACCAGGACATCACATTCATCAGTAATACGATCCTCAATCAGCTTCCTGAATTACCCAAGAGGCACCAGGACATCACATTCATCAGTAGTAAGATCCTCAATCAGCTCCCTGAATTACCCAAGAGGCACCAGGACATCACATTCATCAGTAATATGATCCTCAATCAGCTTCCTGAATTACCCAAGAGGCACCAGGACATCACATTCATCAGTAATACGATCCTCAATCAGCTTCCTGAATTACCCAAGAGGCACCAGGACATCACATTCATCAGTAATACGATCCTCAATCAGCTTCCTGAATTACCCAAGAGGCACCAGGACATCACATTCATCAGTAATACGATCCTCAATCAGCTTCCTGAATTACCCAAGAGGCACCAGGACATCACATTCATCAGTAGTAAGATCCTCAATCAGCTTCCTGAATTACCCAAGAGGCACCAGGACATCACATTCATCAGTAATACGATCCTCAATCAGCTTCCTGAATTACCCAAGAGGCACCAGGACATCACATTCATCAGTAATACGATCCTCAATCAGCTTCCTGAATTACCCAAGAGGCACCAGGACATCACATTCATCAGTAATACGATCCTCAATCAGCTCCCTGAATTACCCAAGAGGCACCAGGACATCACATTCATCAGTAATACGATCCTCAATCAGCTCCCTGAATTACCCAAGAGGCACCAGGACATCACATTCATCAGTAATACGATCCTCAATCAGCTTCCTGAATTACCCAAGAGGCACCAGGACATCACATTCATCAGTAATACGATCCTCAATCAGCTTCCTGAATTACCCAAGAGGCACCAGGACATCACATTCATCAGTAATACGATCCTCAATCAGCTTCCTGAATTACCCAAGAGGCACCAGGACATCACATTCATCAGTAGTAAGATCCTCAATCAGCTCCCTGAATTACCCAAGAGGCACCAGGACATCACATTCATCAGTAATATGATCCTCAATCAGCTTCCTGAATTACCCAAGAGGCACCAGGACATCACATTCATCAGTAATACGATCCTCAATCAGCTTCCTGAATTACCCAAGAGGCACCAGGACATCACATTCATCAGTAATACGATCCTCAATCAGCTTCCTGAATTACCCAAGAGGCACCAGGACATCACATTCATCAGTAATACGATCCTCAATCAGCTTCCTGAATTACCCAAGAGGCACCAGGACATCACATTCATCAGTAGTAAGATCCTCAATCAGCTTCCTGAATTACCCAAGAGGCACCAGGACATCACATTCATCAGTAGTAAGATCCTCAATCAGCTCCCTGAATTACCCAAGAGGCACCAGGACATCACATTCATCAGTAATACGATCCTCAATCAGCTTCCTGAATTACCCAAGAGGCACCAGGACATCACATTCATCAGTAATAAGATCCTCAATCAGCTTCCTGAATTACCCAAGAGGCACCAGGACATCACATTCATCAGTAATACGATCCTCAATCAGCTTCCTGAATTACCCAAGAGGCACCAGGACATCACATTCATCAGTAGTAAGATCCTCAATCAGCTCCCTGAATTACCCAAGAGGCACCAGGACATCACATTCATCAGTAATATGATCCTCAATCAGCTTCCTGAATTACCCAAGAGGCACCAGGACATCACATTCATCAGTAATATGATCCTCAATCAGCTTCCTGAATTACCCAAGAGGCACCAGGACATCACATTCATCAGTAATACGATCCTCAATCAGCTTCCTGAATTACCCAAGAGGCACCAGGACATCACATTCATCAGTAATACGATCCTCAATCAGCTTCCTGAATTACCCAAGAGGCACCAGGACATCACATTCATCAGTAATACGATCCTCAATCAGCTTCCTGAATTACCCAAGAGGCACCAGGACATCACATTCATCAGTAATAAGATCCTCAATCAGCTTCCTGAATTACCCAAGAGGCACCAGGACATCACATTCATCAGTAATACGATCCTCAATCAGCTTCCTGAATTACCCAAGAGGCACCAGGACATCACATTCATCAGTAATACGATCCTCAATCAGCTTCCTTTATTACCCAAGAGGCCCCAGGACATCACATTCATCAGTAGTAAGATCCTCAATCAGCTCCCTGAATTACCCAAGAGGCACCAGGACATCACATTCATCAGTAATACGATCCTCAATCAGCTTCCTGAATTACCCAAGAGGCACCAGGACATCACATTCATCAGTAATACGATCCTCAATCAGCTTCCTTTATTACCCAAGAGGCCCCAGGACATCACATTCATCAGTAGTAAGATCCTCAATCAGCTCCCTGAATTACCCAAGAGGCACCAGGACATCACATTCATCAGTAATACGATCCTCAATCAGCTTCCTGAATTACCCAAGAGGCCCCAGGACATCACATTCATCAGTAGTAAGATCCTCAATCAGCTCCCTGAATTACCCAAGAGGCACCAGGACATCACATTCATCAGTAATACGATCCTCAATCAGCTTCCTGAATTACCCAAGAGGCACCAGGACATCACATTCATCAGTAGTAAGATCCTCAATCAGCTTCCTGAATTACCCAAGAGGCACCAGGACATCACATTCATCAGTAATACGATCCTCAATCAGCTTCCTGAATTACCCAAGAGGCCCCAGGACATCACATTCATCAGTAGTAAGATCCTCAATCAGCTTCCTGAATTACCCAAGAGGCACCAGGACATCACATTCATCAGTAGTAAGATCCTCAATCAGCTTCCTGAATTACCCAAGAGGCCCCAGGACATCACATTTCAGAACATTTTGAAAATTGTTACTAAAAGCTGATTAACTCCGTAGACACCAAAGGAATTTCCAGAGTTATCCGTCCCTGAGACCGGGGGGGTTGACTCATATGTCTAAAGCTTAGTAATGATGTTAGGTACAGACTTATTGTTAAAATATTTAACATGCATTGCTATCAATCTACATGAAATCAAAGAGGGACAATCAACTTTCTGGTAGAGAATGTAGTGATGAGTATTAACACTGTCGCCTGTAAGTAAAGTAGCAGCCGAGTTCACATAGATGATGTTGCCATTTGTTTAGGGATAGTACTAGATATCATTGTTAGGGGGAGTACCTGGGCCTCCTTCCAAACCTTGGGGATAGGACTAGATATAATCATTAGGGGGAGTACCTGGGCCTTCCAAACCTTGGGGATAGTACTAGATGTAATCATTAGGGGGAGTACCTGGGCCTCCTTCCAAACCTTGGGGATAGTACTAGATATCATTGTTAGGGGGAGTACCTGGGCCTCCTTCCAAACCTTGGGGATAGGACTAGATATAATCATTAGGGGGAGTACCTGGGCCTCCTTCCAAACCTTGGGGATAGGACTAGATATAATCATTAGGGGGAGTACCTCGGCCTCCTTCCAAACCTTGGGGATAGTACTAGATATAATCATTAGGGGGAGTACCTGGGCCTTCCAAACCTTGGGGATAGTACTAGATGTAATCATTAGGGGGAGTACCTGGGCCTCCTTCCAAACCTTGGGGATAGTACTAGATATAATCATTAGGGGGAGTACCTGGGCCTCCTTCCAAACCTTGGGGATAGGACTAGATATAATCATTAGGGGGAGTACCTCGGCCTCCTTCCAAACCTTGGGGATAGTACTAGATATAATCATTAGGGGGAGTACCTGGGCCTTCCAAACCTTGGGGATAGTACTAGATGTAATCATTAGGGGGAGTACCTGGGCCTCCTTCCAAACCTTGGGGATAGTACTAGATATAATCATTAGGGGGAGTACCTGGGCCTCCTTCCAAACCTTGGGGATAGTACTAGATGTAATCGTCAGGTTAGGGGGAGTACCTGGGCCTCCTTCCAAACCTTGGGGATAGTACTAGATATAATCATTAGGGGGAGTACCTGGGCCTCCTTCCAAACCTTGGGGATAGTACTAGATATAATCGTTAGGGGGAGTACCTGGGCCTCCTTCCAAACCTTGGGGATAGTACTAGATGTAATCGTCATGTTAGGGGGAGTACCTGGGCCTCCTTCCAAACCTTGGGGATAGTACTAGATATAATCATTAGGGGGAGTACCTGGGCCTTCCAAACCTTGGGGATAGTACTAGATGTAATCGTAGTCAGGGGGGCAGAGAGCTGCAGCAGAAATGGATGAAGCATATCAGCTCCAGTAGGTGATGATGATTATTACATCAATCTTAAGCGAGGCATCTAGCACATCGCAGATAGTGAATTGCTGAAATGAAAACCGATTCACTAGAAGTTGACGTGACCCTCAAGGCTGGCAGAGGGAAGTCCAAGGTCAATTTAAACCACTGGGTTTTTTTCTTTCTTCTCTCAAATAAAAAGTCTGCAGAGATGATAAAAAAATAAAAATTTAAAGCACCACTTATCTTCTCAGTTATGATGCCTGAGTCAGATGTAAATAAGAAGAGGAATTTGTACCCATTTTAGTGCATTTTTACTGTTGGCCAACATTTTCTTTAGAAGGACCACCAGCGGAGTCCGAGATGGAAGCTTAGAAGGTATCTTGATTTAGTCTAGAGGGTACGTCTTGTTTCTCATGTCTGAAAGATTTCCCGATTTATTTTTTTTATTTTTTTCTCCTCCTCTGAATTGGGGTCAGAAGAAAACCCAAGGTTTAGAAAATATCTTTCACTGTGAGTTGTTGTGTTTGTAAAAAAAAAAAAATGGGGTGTGTTTATCTGCTCGAGGAAACAAGGATGAGAAATGTTGTTAAAGCGGATCAGGAAGCAGGAGGCAAAATGGAGTCTAAATCAGAATTGAAACGTATGTAAAAACACTTGATGAGAGAAGGGAGGGGGTGCAAATCATAGCAACAACTAAATGTTTATTCTGGTTTCTGGACACGGATACAACCAGGAACTCGGATCTCTTGCTAACATAAATGTGCTAGTTGGCCAACACTAACCTGCAAAGACTCAATGCACCTATTATGGCAATAACAAATATCGGGAATTTGATCAAATCCAGTAACACCATGAAAATGATACAGAAATGGATCAAGCTAAGCTTGTGTTTCTCAATTGGTAATATCAATTCTTTCTTTCTCTTCTCCCCTCTTCCCTCCCTCTCTTCTCCCCTCTCCCCTCCCTCTCTTCTCCCCTCTTCCCTCCCTCTCTTCTCCCCTCTTCCCTCTCTCCAGGTATACCCATGTTAAAGATAGTTTTTGAGGGGTATGAGCATCTCTCTCTGATCTCCGTCCCTCTCCTCATCTATCACCCTGCTCAGATCCTACTGGGTTCAATACTGGTACCCACCATCAAGAGCTGGATGAACAGCAGGCAAAAGGTAGACAAAACACACACAGAGACAGAGATCTATTTATCTATCACACCAACTATTATCTAACTCGGTCCCTCCGCTCTCTCCTCCCTGGAACAGCCTAGTATTTTATTGCATTGATACCTACCTGTCTGGTCTGTGTGAGTAGAGAAACGCCTCCTCTCCGGTCTGTGTGTCTAACCCACTAACACCCAGCTACTCACCTGGACTTAATTGGTCACAAACGGGGTGCTAATTGGCAATTAATTCATTGGTCTTAATTGTGATATAGAATGTTTTAATCATTGTTGGTTTTGGAAGGGGACAAATCGAACTCGTTTGTGAAATATGTATATTAAGATGTTACTGATTAAATCACTGTTGGTTTGGAGTGGAGGGTTTTGGCTGGGGAAGGTTGTGAACTGTGTTGATGGTGGCTGGGTAATTTTTATAATCTTCACTATTTTGCTAAATGTGTTGCATCGACGTCAGTCAACACTTGCTAAATTGAAATATTGTGTGTCCACAGGGAGTGAAGTTGACCGACCTACAGCCCATCTGAAGTGGTACACTCATTCACTCCCCCTCATGGGGAGTATCCTTTAAACTGTGACAGAAGGGACTACTTCCTTCCTCTTTACGTATCTCTCTGGTGGAAGGATACATACAGAAACACAAGTGCCTCGTCACAACCACGTGACTCGTGAACACGTAGTCCTGGGCTTAACGGTTGTGATGGTTACTATGACAAAACTTGTATGATTTATTCGATGGTTTACTTTTATACGAACATAGAAGTCTCTATTTTTGTATCCCCCCATGAAGACGGTGTCAACTTCCTGTAAGACAAGAAGTACTACTGATCGTCATCAGGAAGTGAATTCTGAGATGACACCGCCTGCCATGGACCGGCTGGGACTTTGTCCTCTCTCTTAACTATTTTTCTGGGGATGTTACATTCAAAGACTCTTTTCTGACAATCAGTTTTTTTTATGGTTTTGAACAATGACTAGTTTACTGATAGTTTCTAATGCTTGTTTAGACTTTTGCGGGGGGGGGGGGGGATTATATATATTTTTTAACGTTATTACCATAGTTGAAGGACAGACATCTGGTGATGTCTCCCTGTCTGTATTCCGGGGGAGGAAAATGTGAAGTGTCTGGATTGCCATCCTATTTACTGTAAAGTGCACTACATTTGACCAAGGCCCGGCCATCGGTAGCACACTACTTAGAGAATAGGGTGCCATTTCAGACACTGGTAAAACTCCGGTGGTGGGGTGGAGGGGGGGGGGAGAGGAGAATTTACACGTCTCTGATCATGAACCAATAGTACAATAGCGTTCAGCAGATGGAGATATGACTATAGATTCCTTATTCTATAGGTCAGAGAGTCGTTCCTGTTCTACTTTCTATATTTCTTTCTGAACAGTGAACATGTTAAACTATGTCAGAAGTGTGTCCCAAATAGCACCCTAATCCCTATATATATATATATATATATATATATATATATATATATATAGTGCACTACTGTTGACCAGGGCCCATAGAGCTCTGGTCAGAATAAGTGCACGCCATAGGGACTAGAGGGCCATTTGGGACGTAGCCCCTAGGTGCCTTGGGATAACGTCAGTAATACATACTAACACGTTGATGATGATTTATTTTGTTTTCAGATTTTTCTAATGCTGTTACCAAACAAACACTGTGTGACAACAAGGACCAATGGCAATGTGTTCCCACATGAAACTCTACCCCTTATTGGCCAGTGCAGACTCTCAGTACTGAAAAGATTAACCTTTCGGGTTGGGCTGTTAGATGTTAGAGGATGTTAGAGGATGTTAGAAGGATGTTAGAAGGATGTTAGAGGATGTTAGAGGATGTTAGAGGACAGGTTTCCTCTCTAGTATGAATAAAAACTGTGATTTAAACACTGTGGACTGGGTCTGTGTTCTGTACAGTACTAGTTTACTGTGGACTGGGTCTGTGTTCTGTACAGTACTAGTTTACTGTGGACTGGGTCTGTGTTCTGTACAGTACTAGTTTACTGTGGACTGGGTCTGTGTTCTGTACAGTACTAGTTTACTGTGGACTGGGTCTGTGTTCTGTACAGTACTAGTTTACTGTGGACTGGGTCTGTGTTCTGTACAGTACTGGGTCTGTGTTCTGTACAGTACTGGGTCTGTGGACTGTACAGTACTGGGTCTGTGTTCTGTACAGTAGTGGGTCTGTGGACTGGGTCTGTGTTCTGTACAGTAGTGGGTCTGTGGACTGGGTCTGTGTTCTGTACAGTACTGGGTCTGTGTTCTGTACAGTACTGGGTCTGTGTTCTGTACAGTACTGGGTCTGTGTTCTGTACAGTACTGGGTCTGTGTTCTGTACAGGACTGGGTCTGTGTTCTGTACAGTACTGGGTCTGTGTTCTGTACAGTAGTTTACTGTGGACTGGGTCTGTGTTCTGTACAGTACTGGGTCTGTGTTCTGTACAGTACTGGGTCTGTGTTCTGTACAGTACTGGGTCTGTGGACTGTACAGTACTGGGTCTGTGTTCTGTACAGTACTGGGTCTGTGTTCTGTACAGTACTGGGTCTGTGTTCTGTACAGTACTGGGTCTGTGTTCTGTACAGTACTGGGTCTGTGTTCTGTACAGTACTGGGTCTGTGTTCTGTACAGTACTGGGTCTGTGTTCTGTACAGTACTAGGTCTGTGTTCTGTACAGTACTGGGTCTGTGTTCTGTACAGTACTGGGTCTGTGGACTGGGTCTGTGTTCTGTACAGTACTGGGTCTGTGTTCTGTACAGTACTGGGTCTGTGGACTGGGTCTGTGGTCTGTACAGTACTGGGTCTGTGGACTGGGTCTGTGGTCTGTACAGTACTGGGTCTGTGGACTGGGTCTGTGGTCTGTACAGTACTGGGTCTGTGGACTGGGTCTGTGTTCTGTACAGTACTGGGTCTGTGTTCTGTACAGTACTGGGTCTGTGTTCTGTACAGTACTGGGTCTGTGTTCTGTACAGTACTGGGTCTGTGTTCTGTACAGTACTGGGTCTGTGGACTGGGTCTGTGTTCTGTACTGGGTCTGTGTTCTGTACAGTACTGGGTCTGTGTTCTGTACAGTACTGGGTCTGTGTACTGGGTCTGTGTTCTGTACAGTACTGGGTCTGTGTTCTGTACAGTACTGGGTCTGTGTTCTGTACAGTACTGGGTCTGTGGACTGGGTCTGTGGTCTGTACAGTACTGGGTCTGTGGACTGGGTCTGTGGTCTGTACAGTACTGGGTCTGTGGACTGGGTCTGTGTTCTGTACAGTACTGGGTCTGTGTTCTGTACAGTACTGGGTCTGTGTTCTGTACAGTACTGGGTCTGTGTTCTGTACAGTACTGGGTCTGTGTTCTGTACAGTACTGGGTCTGTGTTCTGTACAGTACTGGGTCTGTGTTCTGTACAGTACTGGGTCTGTGTTCTGTACAGTACTGGGTCTGTGGACTGGGTCTGTGTTCTGTACAGTACTGGGTCTGTGGACTGGGTCTGTGGACTGGGTCTGTGTTCTGTACAGTACTGGGTCTGTGGACTGGGTCTGTGTTCTGTACAGTACTGGGTCTGTGTTCTGTACAGTACTGGGTCTGTGTTCTGTACAGTACTGGGTCTGTGGACTGGGTCTGTGTTCTGTACAGTACTGGGTCTGTGGACTGGGTCTGTGTTCTGTACAGTACTGGGTCTGTGTTCTGTACTGGGTCTGTGTTCTGTACTGGGTCTGTGTTCTGTACAGGACTGGGTCTGTGTTCTGTACAGTACTGGGTCTGTGTTCTGTACAGTACTGGGTCTGTGTTCTGTACTGGGTCTGTGTTCTGTACAGGACTGGGTCTGTGTTCTGTACAGTACTGGGTCTGTGTTCTGTACAGTACTGGGTCTGTGGACTGGGTCTGTGTTCTGTACAGTACTGGGTCTGTGTTCTGTACAGTACTGGGTCTGTGTTCTGTACAGTACTGGGTCTGTGGACTGGGTCTGTGTTCTGTACAGTACTAGTTTACTGTGGTCTGGGTCTGTACAGTACTAGTTTACCTGTACAGTAGTTTACTGTGGACTGGGTCTGTGTTCTGTACAGTACTAGTTTACTGTGGTCTGTGTTCTGTACAGTAGAGTATATCACTAGTATATAGTTCAATGGGTCTGTTTTCTAGTCTACTACTAGCCAATCATGGTGATGGCCTAACAAACACAGTAACAGTTACACATTGTTTTTGTTAGATTTTACAGACAGATATAGAGTTTAGATGATATACAGTGATATACAGTAATATACAGTAACATACAGTTTAGATGATAATATACAGTAATATACAGTAATATACAGTAACATACAGTTTAGATGATAATATACAGTAATATACAGTTTAGATGATAATATACAGTAATATACAGTAATATACAGTTTAGATGATAATATACAGTTTAGATGATAATATACAGTAATATACAGTAGTATACAGTTTAGATGATAATATAGAGTAATATACAGTGATATACAGTAATATACAGTTTAGATGATAATATACAGTATAGATGATAATATACAGTAATATACAGTTTAGATGATAATATACAGTTTAGATGATAATAGAGTAATATACAGTAATATACAGTAATATACAGTTTAGATGATAATATACAGTAATATACAGTGATATACAGTAATATACAGTTTAGATGATAATATACAGTTTAGATGATAATATAGAGTAATATACAGTAATATACAGTAATATACAGTTTAGATGATAATATACAGTAATATACAGTGATATACAGTGATATACAGTAATATACAGTAATATACAGTTATATACAGTTTAGATGATAATATACAGTAATATACAGTTTAGATGATAATATACAGTAATATACAGTTTAGATGATATTATACAGTAATATACAGTTTAGATGATATTATACAGTAATATACAGTTTAGATGATAATATACAGTAATATACAGTTTAGATGATAATATACAGTAATTTACAGTTTAGATGATAATATACAGTAATATACAGTTTAGATGATAATATACAGTAATATACAGTTTAGATGATAATATACAGTTTAGATGATAATATACAGTTTAGATGATAATATACAGTAATATACAGTTTAGATGATAATATACAGTAATTTACAGTTTAGATGATAATATACAGTAATATACAGTTTAGATGATAATATACAGTAATATACAGTTTAGATGATAATATACAGTTTAGATGATAATATACAGTTTAGATGATAATATACAGTTTAGATGATAATATACAGTAATATACAGTTTAGATGATAATATACAGTAATATACAGTTTAGATGATAATATACAGTTTAGATGATAATATACAGTTTAGATGATAATATACAGTAATATACAGTTTAGATGATAATATACAGTAATATACAGTTTAGATGATAATATACAGTGATATACAGTTTAGATGATAATATACAGTTTAGATGATAATATACAGTTTAGATGATAATATACAGTTTAGATGATAATATACAGTGATATACAGTTTATGATAATATACAGTAATATACAGTTTAGATGATAATATACAGTTTAGATGATAATATACAGTGATATACAGTTTAGATAATAATATACAGTTTAGATGATAATATACAGTTTAGATGATAATATACAGTAATATACAGTTTAGATGATAATATACAGTAATATACAGTTTAGATGATAATATACAGTAATATACAGTTTAGATGATAATATACAGTGATATACAGTTTATGATAATATACAGTTTAGATGATAATATACAGTAATATACAGTAATATACAGTTTAGATGATAATATACAGTGATATACAGTTTAGATAATAATATACAGTTTAGATGATAATATACAGTAATATACAGTCTAGATGATAATATACAGTAATATACAGTTTAGATGATAATATACAGTAATATACAGTTTAGATGATAATATACAGTAATATACAGTTTAGATGATAATATACAGTAATATACAGTCTAGATGATAATATACAGTAATATACAGTTTAGATGATAATATACAGTAATATACAGTTTAGATGATAATATACAGTAATATACAGTCTAGATGATAATATACAGTAATATACAGTTTAGATGATAATATACAGTAATATACAGTTTAGATGATATTATACAGTTTAGATGATAATATACAGTTTAGATGATAATATACAGTAATATACAGTTTAGATGATAATATACAGTAATATACAGTTTATGATAATATACAGTGATATACAGTTTATGATAATATACAGTTTAGATGATAATATACAGTGATATACAGTTTAGATGATAATATACAGGGGGGTCCCTGTATGTTAGGGAGTCTCTCTCTGGTAGGGTTAAGGGGGTCTCTCTCTGGGTAGGGTTAAGGGAGTCTCTCTCTGGGTAGGGTTAGGGGTCTCTCTCTGGGTAGGGTTTAAGGGGGTCTCTCTCTGGGTAGGGTTAAGGGGGTCCCTCTCTGGGTAGGGTTAAGGGGGTCCCTCTCTGGGTAGGGTTAAGGAGGTCTCTCTCTGGGTAGGGTTAAGGGGGTCTCTCTCTAGGTAGGGTTAAGGGGTCTCTGTGTAGGGTTGAGGGGGTCTCTCTCTGGGTAGGGTTAGGGGGTCTCTCTCTGGGTAGGGTTAAGGGGGTCTCTCTCTGGGTAGGGTTAGGGCGGTCTCTCTCTGGGTAGGGTTAAGGGGGTCTCTCTCTGGGTAGGGTTAAGGGGTCTCTCTCTGGTTAGGGTTAGGGAGTCTCTCTCTGGTAGGGTTAAGGGGGTCTCTCTCTGGGTAGGGTTAGGGAGTCTCTCTCTGGGTAGGGTTGGGGGTCTCTCTCTGGGTAGGGTTAAGGGGTCTCTCTCTGGGTAGGGTTAAAACCTTTTTGGGATAGGGGGCAGCATTTTCACTTTTGGATGAATAGCGTGCCCAGAGTGAACTGCCTCCAACTCTGCCCCAGATGCTAATATATGCATATTATTATTAGTATTGGATAGAAAACACTCTGAAGTTTCTAAAACTGTTTAAATGATGTCTGTGAGTATAACAGAACTCATATGGCAGGCGAAAACCTGAGAAAAATCCAACCAGGAAGTGGGACATCTGAGGTTTGTAGTTTTTCAAAGCTTGGCCTACCGAATACACAGTGGGTTATGGATAAAGTTGCACTTGCTAAGGCTTCCACTAGATGTCAACCGTCTTTAGAAACTGGTTTGAGGATTCTACTATAAAGGAGGGGCTCATGAGACCTCTTTGAGTCAATGGTCTGGTAGAGTGCCTTGGTCTCATGACGCGCGCTCCCGACAGAGTTACCTCTCGTTCCAGTGCTTTTCTTCAGACAAAGGAATTCTCCGGTTGGAACATTATTGATGTTTTATGTTAAAAACATCTTAAAGATTGATTCCATACATCGTTTGACTTGTTTCTACGACCTGTAACGGAACATTTTTAGTTTTTGTCTGGACGAAGTGCTCGCGCCTCATGAAGATGAATTAGTGGGCTGAACACACTAACAACAAGTGGCTATTTGGACATAAATGATGGACTTTATGGAACAAATCAGTCATTTATTGTCGAACTGGGATTCCTGGGAGTGCCTTCTGACGAAGATCATCAAAGGTAAGTTAATATTTATGGTGTTATTTCCAACTTCTGTTGACTCCAAAATGGCGGATATTTCTCTGGCTGGATTGGGCTCTGAGCGCCGTTCTCAGATTATACTTTTTCCGTAAAGTTTTTAAATAAATCTGACACAGCATTAAGGAGAAGTCTATCTTTAATTCTGTGAATAATACTAGCATCTTTTATCAATGTTTATTATGAGTATTTCTGCAAAATCACTGGATGTTTTGGAATCAAAACATTACTGCACGTAAGGCGCCAATGTAAACTGAGATTTTTTGGGATATACAGATATACAGTATATCACAAAAGTGAGTACACCCCTCTCATTTTTTTAAATATTTGAGTATTTCTTTTCATGTGACAACACTGAAAAAAATGACCCTTTGCTACAATGTAAAGTAGTGAGTGTACAGCTTGTATAACAGTGTAAATTTGCTGTCCCCTCAAAATAACTCAACACACAGCCATTAATGCCTAAACCGCTGGCAACAAAAGTTGCACAACAAGAGTACACCTCTAAGTGAAAATGTCCAAATTGGGCCCAAAGTGCCAATATTTTGTGTAAAAAAGTAAAGTACCAGTGACTCGCTCAATACGGAAGTGGTCAGATGACGCAGATGCTACACTACAGGATTGTATTGCTAGCACAGACTGGAATATGTTCCGGGATTCATCCAATGGTAAATCACTTCAGTCACCGGCTTCATCAATAAGTGCATCGAGGACGTTGTCCCCACAGTGACCGTACGTACATATCCCAACCAGAAGCTGTGGATAATGAGAGACGCAGACTCGGTCTCAACCTTTAAGTCTTTACTGAAGACTCATCTCTTCAGTGGGTCATATGATTGAGTGTAGTCTGGCCCAGGAGTGTGAAGGTGAACGGAAAGGCTCTGGAGCAACGAACCGCCTTTGCTGTCTCTGCCTGGCCGGTTCCCCTCTTTCCACTGGGATTCTCTGCCTCTAACCCTATTACAGGGGCTGAGTCACTGGCTTACTGGGGATCTTTCATGCCGTCCCTAGGAGGGGTGCGTCACTTGAGTGGGTTGAGTCACTGACGTGATCTTCCTGTCTGGGATGGCGCCCCCCCTTGGGTTGTGCCGTGGCGGAGATCTTTGTGGGCTATACTCAGCCTTGTCTCAGGATGGTAAGTTGGTGGTTGAAGTTATCCCTCTAGTGGTGTGGGGGCTGTGCTTTGGCAAAGTGTGTGGGGTTATATATCCTTCCTTTTTGGCCCTGTCCGGGGGTATCATCGGATGGGGCCACAGTGTCTCCTGACCCCTCCTGTCTCAGCCTCAGCCAGTATTTATGCTGCAGTAGTTTGTGTCGGGGGGGGGGTAGGGTCAGTTTGTTATATCTGGAGTACTTCTCCTGTCTTATCCGGTGGCCTATGTGAATTTAAGTATGCTCTCTCTAATTCTCTCTTTCTCTCGGAGGACCTGAGCCCTAGGACCATGCCTCAGGACTACCTGGCATGATGACTCCTTGCTGTCCCCAGTCCACCTGGCCATGCTGCTGCTCCAGTTTCAACTGTTCTGCCTGCGGCTATGGAATCCTGACCTGTTCACCGGACGTGCTACCTGTCCCAGACCTGCTGTTTTCAACAGCAGGAGTGGTAGAGATACTCTTAATGATCGGCTATGAAAAGCCAACTGACATTTACTCCTGAGGTGCTGACTTGCTGCACCCTCGACAACTACTGTGACTACTATTATTTGACCATGCTGGTCATTTATGAACATTTGAACATCTTGGCCATGTTCTGTTATAATCTCCACCCGGCACAGCCAGAAGAGGACTGGCCACCCCTCATAGCCTGGTTCCTCTCTAGGTTTCTTCCTAGGTTTTGGCCTTTCTAGGGAGTTTTTCCTAGCCACCGTGCTTCTACACCTGCATTGCTTGCTGTTTGGGGTTTTAGGCTGGGTTTCTGTACAGCACTTTGAGATATCAGCTGATGTACGAAAGGCTTTATAAATAAATTTGATTTGAACAAAATAACTTGAATTCCTGTATGTTGTTATGATCACATCACGTCTCATTAATCATAAGGCATACCCTCCCGCCCCTCTTCTTACCAGAGAGATGCTTGTTTCTGTCGGCGCGATGCGTGAAGAAACCAGCTGGCTGTACCGACTCTGATAGTGTGTCTCGAGTGAGCCATGTTTCTGTGAAACAAAGAATGTTACAGTCTCTGATGTCCCTCTGGAATGCTACCCTTGCTCGGATTTCATCAACCTTGTTGTCAAGAGACTGGACATTGGCGAGTAGTATGCTAGGGAGTGATGTGCCCGTCTCCGGAGCCTGACCAGAAGACCGCTTCGTCTGCCCCTTTTGCGGCGCCGTTGTTTTGAGTCGCCTGCTGGGATCCGATCCATTGTCCTGGGTGGTACCAATGTAAGAAATAACACGTTAAAAAACAAAATACTGCATAGTTTCCTAGGAACGCGACGCGAGGCGGCCATCTCTGTCGGCGCCGGAAGCTTTCTGGTCAACATACAGCAACACTGAAGCATGCATGAGAGCACCAGTTGTTCCGGACAACTGTGATAATGCTCTCCATAGCCGATGTGAGTAAGACCTTTAACTTGTTGACGCTACCCATCCCGGTAGCGGGATAATTGTCCTCAGCAACCGTTGAATAGCATAGCGCCACAGTCAAATAATGTTACAAAAAAATATTAATATTCATGAAATCACAAGTGCAATATTGCAAAACACAGCTTAGTCTTTTGTTAATCCACCTGTCGTCTCAGATTTTGAAATTATGCTTTACAGCGAAAGCAATACAAGCGTTTGTGTAAGTTTATCGATAGCATAACATAACATTATGTACACTTAGCATCAGGTCGCTTGGTCACGAAAATCCGAAAAGCAATCAAATTAATCGTTTACCTTTGATGATCTTTGGATCTTTGGATGTTTTCACTCACGAGACTCCCTAGAACACTATAAATGTTCCTTTTGTTCCATAAAGATTATTTCCCAAAATACCTCCGTTTCTTTGTGGCGTTATGTTCAGAAATCCACAGGAAAGAGCGGTCACCACAACGCAGACGTATATTCCAAATAATATCCATAATGTCCACAGAAACATGTCAAATGTTTTATATAATCAATCCTCAGTTTGTTTTTAATATATATATTCGATAATATATCAAACGGGTAATTCAATAACACCGGGAGGAACAATGGCCGCTTTACTCTTTTGCGCAAAACTCACTCTGAGAACCCCCACCTATCCACTTACCCAATGTGATCTTTCACGCTAATTTTTCAAAATAAAATCCTGAAACTATGTCTAAAGACTGTGGACACCTTAGGGAAGCCATAGAAAAAGGAATCTGGTTGATATCCCTTTAAATGGAGGATAGACATGCATAGGAACAGAGAGGTTTTAAAATAAGAGGCACTTCCTGATTGGATTTTTCCTCAGGTTTTCACCTCCAATATCAGTTCTGTTATACTCACAGACAATATTTTGACAGTTTTGGAAACTTTAGAGTGTTTTCTATCCTAATTTTATGCATATTCTAGATTCTCGGGCTGAGAAATAGGCCGTTTCATTTGGGTTTATCCAAACAAATGGGTAAAAATACTGCCCCCTACACGCAAATGGTTAAACAGGTTAACATTCACAAGGCCACGGGGCCAGATGGTTTACCAGGACGTGTACTCAAAATGTGTCTTCATTGACATTTTCAATCTCTCCCTGACCCTTTGCCCATGAAAGCAAAGGTAACCTGCTTAAATGACTTCCACCCTGTCGCACTCACGTCGGGAGCCATGAAGTGCTTTGAAAGGCTGGTAATAGCTCATATCAACACCATTATCCTGGATATCTTAGACCCACTCCAATTCGCATACAGCGCCACCATAACCACAGATGACGCAACTCAATCACAATCCACACTGCCCTTTCCCACCTGGACAAAAGGAACACCTATGTGAAAATGCTATTCATTGACTACAGCTCAGCGTTCAACACCATAGTGCCCCTCAAAGCTCATCACTAAGCTAAGGACCCTGGGACTAAACACCTCCCTCTGCAACTGGATCCTGGACTTCCTGATGAGGCGCACCCAGGTGTTAAGAGTAGGCAACAACACATCTGCCACGCTGATCCTCAACATTGGGGCCTCAGGGGTGCGTACTTAGTCCCCTCCTGTACTCCCTGTTCACCCACGACTGCATGGCCAAAAATGACTCCAACACCATCATTAAGTTTGCTGACAACACAACAGTGGTAGGCCTGATCACCGACAATGATGAGAAAGCCTATACGGAGGAGGTCAGAGACACACCAAGATAATTGTGAAGAACAAAGCTTATTCCCCCTCAGGAAACTAAAAAGAGATCCTCAAAAATTCTCTTTACTTACTGTTCTCTTTACTATGGAAAGCCAGAGCGTCAAGTCTAGGACAAAAAGGCTTCTCAACAGTTTTTACCCCCAAGCCATAAGACTCCTGAACAGGTAATCAAATGGCTACCCCGACTAATTGTGTGTGTCCCCAACCCCAATTTTAAACTGCTGGTACTCTCTGTTTATCATATATGCACAGTCACTTTAACTATACATTCATGTACATACTACCTCAATTAGCCCGACCAACCAGTGCTCCCGCACATTGGCTAACCGGGCTATCTGCATTGTGTCCTGCCACCTACAACCCGCCAACCCCTCTTTTACGCTACTGCTACTCTCTGTTCATCATATATGCATAGTCACTTTAACCATATCTACATGTACATACTACCTCAATCAGCCTGACTAACCGGTGTCTGTATATAGCCTCTCTACTGTATATAGCATCTCTACTGTATATAGCCTCTCTACTGTATATAGCCTCTCTACTGTATATAGCCTCTCTACTGTATATAGCCTCTCTACTGTATATAGCCTCTACTGTATATAGCCTCTACTGTATATAGCCTCTACTGTATATAGCCTCTCTACTGTATATAGCCTGTCTACTGTATATAGCCTCTCTACTGTATATAGCCCCTCTACTGTATATAGCCCCTCTACTGTATATAGCCTCTCTACTGTATATAGCCCCTCTACTGTATATAGCCTCTCTACTGTATATAGCCTCTCTACTGTATATAGCCTCTCTACTGTATGTAGCCTCTCTACTGTATGTAGCCTCTCTACTGTATATAGCCTCTCTACTCTATATAGCCTCGCTACTGTATATAGCCTCGCTACTGTATATAGCCCCTCTACTGTATATAGCCCCTCTACTGTATATAGCCTCTCTACTGTATATAGCCTCTACTGTATATATCCTCTCTACTGTATATAGCCTCACTACTGTATATAGCCCCTCTACTGTATAGAGCCTCTCTACTGTATAGAGCCTCTCTACTGTATATAGCCTCGCTACTGTATATAGCCTCGCTACTGTATATAGCCTCGCTACTGTATATAGCCTCGCTACTGTATATAGCCTCTCTACTGTATATAGCCTCTCTACTCTATATAGCCTCGCTACTGTATATAGCCTCGCTACTGTATATAGACCCTCTACTGTATATAGCCTCTCTACTCTATATAGCCTCGCTACTGTATATAGACCCTCTACTGTATATAGCCTCTACTCTATATAACCTCGCTACTGTATATAGCCTCTCTACTGTATATAGCCTCTCTACTGTATATAGCCTCTACTGTATATAGCCCCTCTACTGTATATAGCCTGTCTACTGTATATAGCCTCTCTACTGTATATAGTCTCTCTACTGTATATAGCCTCTCTACTGTATATAGCCTCTCTACTCTATATAGCCTCGCTACTGTATATAGCCTCTCTACTCTATATAACCTCGCTACTGTATATAGCCTCTCTACTGTATATAGCCTCTCTACTGTATATAGCCTCTACTGTATATAGCCTGTCTACTGTATATAGCCTGTCTACTGTATATAGCCTCTCTACTGTATATAGCCTCTCTACTGTATATAGCCTCTCTACTGTATATAGCCTCTCTACTGTATATAGCCTCTCTACTGTATATAGCCCCTCTACTGTATATAGCCCCTCTACTGTATATAGCCTCTACTGTATATAGCCTCTCTACTGTATATAGCCTCTCTACTGTATATAACCTCTCTACTGTATATAGCCTCTCTACTGTATATAGCCCCTCTACTGTATATAACCTCTCTACTGTATATAGCCTCTCTACTGTATATAGCCTCTCTACTGTATATAACCTCTCTACTGTATATAGCCTCTCTAATGTATATAGCCTCTCTACTGTATATAGCCTCTCTACTGTATATAGCCTCTCTACTGTATATAGCCTCTCTACTGTATATAGCCTCTCTACTGTATATAGCCTCTCTACTGTATATAGCCTCTCTACTGTATATAACCTCTCTACTGTATATAGCCTCTACTGTATATAACCTCTCTACTGTATATAGCCTCTCTAATGTATAGAGCCACTCTACTGTATAGAGCCTCTCTACTGTATAGAGCCTCTCTACTGTATAGAGCCTCTCTACTGTATATAGCCCCTCTACTCTATATAGCCCCTCTACTGTATATAGCCTCTCTACTGTATGTAGCCTCTCTACTGTATGTAGCCTCTCTACTGTATATAGCCTCTCTACTGTATGTAGCCTCTCTACTGTATATAGCCTCTCTACTGTATATAGCCTCTACTGTATATAGCCTCTCTACTGTATATAGCCTCTCTACTGTATATAGCCTCTCTACTGTATGTAGCCTCTCTACTGTATATAGCCTCTCTACTGTATATAGCCTCTACTGTATATAGCCTCTCTACTGTATATAGCCTCTCTACTGTATATAGCCACTCTACTGTATAGAGCCTCTCTACTGTATAGAGCCTCTCTACTGTATAGAGCCTCTCTACTGTATATAGCCCCTCTACTCTATATAGCCCCTCTACTGTATATAGCCTCTCTACTGTATGTAGCCTCTCTACTGTATGTAGCCTCTCTACTCTATATAGCCCCTCTACTGTATATAGCCTCTCTACTGTATGTAGCCTCTCTACTGTATGTAGCCTCTCTACTGTATATAGCCTCTCTACTGTATGTAGCCTCTCTACTGTATATAGCCTCTCTACTGTATATAGCCTCTACTGTATATAGCCTCTCTACTGTATATAGCCTCTCTACTGTATATAGCCTCTCTACTGTATATAGCCTCTCTACTGTATATAGCCTCTCTACTGTATATAGCCTCTCTACTGTATATAACCTCTCTACTGTATATAACCTCTCTACTGTATATAGCCCCTCTACTGTATATAGCCTCTCTACTGTATATAGCCTCTCTACTGTATATAGCCTCTCTACTGTATATAGCCTCTCTACTGTATATAGCCTTTCTACTGTATATAGCCTCTCTACTGTATATAGCCTCTCTACTGTATATAGCCTCTCTACTGTATATAGCCTCTCTACTGTATATAGCCCCTCTACTGTATATAGCCTCTCTACTGTATATAGCCTCTCTACTGTATATAGCCTCTCTACTGTATGTAGCCTCTCTACTGTATATAGCCTCTCTACTGTATATAGCCTCTCTACTCTATATAGCCTCGCTACTGTATATAGCCTCGCTACTGTATATAGACCCTCTACTGTATATAGCCTCTCTACTGTATATAGCCTCTACTGTATATATCCTCTCTACTGTATATAGCCTCACTACTGTATATAGCCCCTCTACTGTATAGAGCCTCTCTACTGTATAGAGCCTCTCTACTGTATATAGCCTCGCTACTGTATATAGCCTCTCTACTGTATATAGCCTCGCTACTGTATATAGCCTCTCTACTGTATATAGCCTCTCTACTCTATATAGCCTCGCTACTGTATATAGCCTCGCTACTGTATATAGACCCTCTACTGTATATAGCCTCTCTACTCTATATAGCCTCGCTACTGTATATAGACCCTCTACTGTATATAGCCTCTACTCTATATAACCTCGCTACTGTATATAGCCTCTCTACTGTATATAGCCTCTCTACTGTATATAGCCTCTACTGTATATAGCCTCTACTGTATATAGCCCCTCTACTGTATATAGCCTGTCTACTGTATATAGCCTCTCTACTGTATATAGTCTCTCTACTGTATATAGCCTCTCTACTGTATATAGCCTCTCTACTCTATATAGCCTCGCTACTGTATATAGCCTCTCTACTCTATATAACCTCGCTACTGTATATAGCCTCTCTACTGTATATAGCCTCTCTACTGTATATAGCCTCTACTGTATATAGCCTCTACTGTATATAGCCTGTCTACTGTATATAGCCTGTCTACTGTATATAGCCTCTCTACTGTATATAGCCTGTCTACTGTATATAGCCTCTCTACTGTATATAACCTCTCTACTGTATATAGCCTCTCTACTGTATATAGCCCCTCTACTGTATATAGCCCCTCTACTGTATATAGCCTCTACTGTATATAGCCTCTCTACTGTATATAGCCTCTCTACTGTATATAACCTCTCTACTGTATATAGCCTCTCTACTGTATATAGCCCCTCTACTGTATATAACCTCTCTACTGTATATAGCCTCTCTACTGTATATAGCCTCTCTACTGTATATAACCTCTCTACTGTATATAGCCTCTCTAATGTATATAGCCTCTCTACTGTATATAGCCTCTCTACTGTATATAGCCTCTCTACTGTATATAACCTCTCTACTGTATATAGCCTCTCTACTGTATATAGCCTCTCTACTGTATATAACCTCTCTACTGTATATAGCCTCTACTGTATATAACCTCTCTACTGTATATAGCCTCTCTAATGTATAGAGCCACTCTACTGTATATAGCCTCTCTACTGTATAGAGCCTCTCTACTGTATATAGCCTCTCTACTGTATATAGCCTCTCTACTGTATATAGCCCCTCTACTCTATATAGCCCCTCTACTGTATATAGCCTCTCTACTGTATGTAGCCTCTCTACTGTATATAGCCTCTCTACTGTATATAGCCTCTCTACTGTATATAGCCTCTCTACTGTATATAGCCTCTCTACTGTATATAGCCTCTCTACTGTATATAGCCTCTCTACTGTATATAGCCTCTCTGTATATAGCCTCTCTACTGTATATAGCCTCTCTACTGTATATAGCCTCTCTACTGTATATAGCCTCTCTACTGTATATAGCCTCTCTACTGTATATAGCCTCTCTACTGTATATAGCCTCTCTACTGTATATAACCTCTCTACTGTATATAGCCCCTCTACTGTATATAGCCTCTCTACTGTATATAGCCTCTACTGTATATAGCCTCTCTACTGTATATAGCCTCTCTACTGTATATAGCCTCTCTACTGTATATAGCCTCTCTACTGTATATAGCCTCTCTACTGTATATAACCTCTCTACTGTATATAGCCTCTACTGTATATAGCCTCTCTACTGTATATAGCCTCTCTACTGTATATAGCCTCTCTACTGTATATAGCCTGTCTTTTTACTGTTTTATTTCTTTACCTATCTATTGTTCACCTAACACCTTTTTGCACTATTGGTTAGAGCCTGTAAGTTAGCAATTCACTGTAAGGTCTACACCCGTTGTATTCAGCATTTCGCTGTAAGGTCTACTACACCTGTTGTATTCAGCATTTCACTGTGAGGTCTACTACACCTGTTGTATTCAGCATTTCACTGTAAGGTCTACCTACACCTGTTGTATTCAGCATTTCACTGTAAGGTCTACCTACACCTGTTTTATTCAGCATTTCACTGTAAGGTCTACCTACACCTGTTGTATTCAGCATTTCACTGTAAGGTCTACCTACACCTGTTGTATTCAGCATTTCACTGTAAGGTCTACCTACACCTGTTGTATTCAGCATTTCACTGTAAGGTCTACCTACACCTGTTTTATTCAGCATTTCACTGTAAGGTCTACCTACACCTGTTGTATTCAGCATTTCACTGTAAGGTCTACTACACCTGTTGTATTCGGCATTTCACTGTAAGGTCTACCTACACCTGTTGTATTCAGCATTTCACTGTAAGGTCTACCTACACCTGTTTTATTCAGCATTTCACTGTAAGGTCTACCTACACCTGTTGTATTCAGCATTTCACTGTAAGGTCTACCTACACCTGTTTTATTCAGCATTTCACTGTAAGGTCTACCTACACCTGTTGTATTCAGCATTTCACTGTAAGGTCTACCTACACCTGTTGTATTCAGCATTTCACTGTAAGGTCTACTACACCTGTTGTATTCGGCATTTCACTGTAAGGTCTACCTACACCTGTTGTATTCAGCATTTCACTGTAAGGTCTACCTACACCTGTTTTATTCAGCATTTCACTGTAAGGTCTACCTACACCTGTTTTATTCAGCATTTCACTGTAAGGTCTACTACACCTGTTGTATTCAGCATTTCACTGTAAGGTCTACTACACCTGTTGTATTCGGCATTTCACTGTAAGGTCTACCTACACCTGTTGTATTCAGCATTTCACTGTAAGGTCTACCTACACCTGTTTTATTCAGCATTTCACTGTAAGGTCTACTACACCTGTTGTATTCAGCATTTCACTGTAAGGTCTACTACACCTGTTGTATTCAGCATTTCACTGTAAGGTCTACTACACCTGTTGTATTCAGCATTTCACTGTAAGGTCTACTACACCTGTTGTATTCAGCATTCCACTGTAAGGTCTACTACACCTGTTGTATTCAGCATTTCACTGTAAGGTCTACTACACCTGTTGTATTCAGCATTTCACTGTAAGGTCTACCTACACCTGTTGTATTCAGCATTTCACTGTAAGGTCTACCTACACCTGTTTTATTCAGCATTTCACTGTAAGGTCTACTACACCTGTTGTATTCAGCATTTCACTGTAAGGTCTACTACACCTGTTGTATTCGGCATTTCACTGTAAGGTCTACCTACACCTGTTGTATTCGGCATTTCACTGTAAGGTCTACTACACCTGTTGTATTCAGCATTTCACTGTAAGGTCTACTACACCTGTTGTATTCAGCATTTCACTGTAAGGTCTACTACACCTGTTGTATTCAGCATTTCACTGTAAGGTCTACTACACCTGTTGTATTCAGCATTTCACTGTGAGGTCTACCTACACCTGTTGTAGTCAGCATTTCACTGTAAGGTCTACTACACCTGTTGTAGTCAGCATTTCACTGTAAGGTCTACTACACCTGTTGTATTCAGCATTTCACTGTGAGGTCTACTACACCTGTTGTATTCAGCATTTCACTGTGAGGTCTACTACACCTGTTGTATTCAGCATTTCACTGTGAGGTCTACTACACCTGTTGTATTCAGTATTCCACTGTAAGGTCTACTACACCTGTTGTATTCGGCGCACGTGACAAATAAACTATGATTTCATTTGAACCCGTATTTTGTCGGTCATAGCTTAAAGATGAATTAATTACAAGCTAAAATCATGCAAATATAACTTATCTGCAGGATATAAGAGAACTAACGGGACTGCCCCGGAGAGGAGAGGAGAGGAGAGAACTAACGGGACTGCCCCGGAGAGGAGAGGAGAGGAGAGAACTAACGGGACTGCCCCGGAGAGGAGAGGAGAGGAGAGAACTAACGGGACTGCCCCGGAGAGGAGAGGAGAGAACTAACGGGACTGCCCCGGAGAGGAGAGGAGAGGAGAGAACTAACGGGACTGCCCCGGAGAGGAGAGGAGAGGAGAGGAGAGAACTAACGGGACTGCCCCGGAGAGGAGAGGAGAGGAGAGAACTAACGGGACTGCCCCGGAGAGGAGAGGAGAGGAGAGAACTAACGGGACTGCCCCGGAGAGGAGAGGAGAGGAGAGAACTAACGGGACTGCCCCGGAGAGGAGAGAACTAACGGGACTGCCCCGGAGAGGAGAGAAACTAACGGGACTGCCCCGGAGAGGAGAGGAGAGAACTAACGGGACTGCCCCGGAGAGGAGAGAACTAACGGGACTGCCCCGGAGAGGAGAGAACTAACGGGACTGCCCCGGAGAGGAGAGAACTAACGGGACTGCCCCGGAGAGGAGAGAACTAACGGGACTGCCCCGGAGAGGAGAGAACTAACGGGACTGCCCCGGAGAGGAGAGAACTAACGGGACTGCCCGGAGAGGAGAGGAGAGAACTAACGGGACTGCCCCGGAGAGGAGAGAACTAACGGGACTGCCCCGGAGAGGAGAGAACTAACGGGACTGCCCCGGAGAGGAGAGAACTAACGGGACTGCCCCGGAGAGGAGAGGAGAGAACTAACGGGACTGCCCCGGAGAGGAGAGGAGAGAACTAACGGGACTGCCCCGGAGAGGAGAGAACTAACGGGACTGCCCCGGAGAGGAGAGGAGAGAACTAACGGGACTGCCTCGGAGAGGAGAGGAGAGAACTAACGGGACTGCCCCGGAGAGGAGAGGAGAGAACTAACGGGACTGCCCCGGAGAGGAGAGGAGAGAACTAACGGGACTGCCCCGGAGAGGAGAGGAGAGGACTAACGGGACTGCCCCGGAGAGGAGAGGAGAGGACTAACGGGACTGCCCCGGAGAGGAGAGGAGAGGAGAGAACTAACGGGACTGCCCCGGAGAGGAGAGGAGAGAACTAACGGGACTGCCCCGGAGAGGAGAGGAGAGGAGAGAACTAACGGGACTGCCCCGGAGAGGAGAGGAGAGGAGAGAACTAACGGGACTGCCCCGGAGAGGAGAGGAGAGGAGAGAACTAACGGGACTGCCCCGGAGAGGAGAGGAGAGGACTAACGGGACTGCCCCGGAGAGGAGAGGAGAGGACTAACGGGACTGCCCCGGAGAGGAGAGGAGAGAACTAACGGGACTGCCCCGGAGAGGAGAGGAGAGAACTAACGGGACTGCCCCGGAGAGGAGAGGAGAGAACTAACGGGACTGCCCCGGAGAGGAGAGGAGAGGAGAGAACTAACGGGACTGCCCCGGAGAGGAGAGGAGAGGAGAGAACTAACGGGACTGCCCCGGAGAGGAGAGGAGAGGAGAGAACTAACGGGACTGCCCCGGAGAGGAGAGGAGAGGAGAGAACTAACGGGACTGCCCCGGAGAGGAGAGGAGAGGAGAGAACTAACGGGACTGCCCCGGAGAGGAGAGGAGAGAACTAACGGGACTGCCCCGGAGAGGAGAGGAGAGAACTAACGGGACTGCCCCGGAGAGGAGAGGAGAGGAGAGAACTAACGGGACTGCCCCGGAGAGGAGAGGAGAGAACTAACGGGACTGCCCCGGAGAGGAGAGGAGAGAACTAACGGGACTGCCCCGGAGAGGAGAGGAGAGGAGAGAACTAACGGGACTGCCCGGAGAGGAGAGGAGAGAACTAACGGGACTGCCCCGGAGAGGAGAGGAGAGAACTAACGGGACTGCCCCGGAGAGGAGAGGAGAGGAGAGAACTAACGGGACTGCCCCGGAGAGGAGAGGAGAGAACTAACGGGACTGCCCCGGAGAGGAGAGGAGAGGAGAGAACTAACTGGACTGCCCCGGAGAGGAGAGAACTAACGGGACTGCCCCGGAGAGGAGAGGAGAGAACTAACGGGACTGCCCCGGAGAGGAGAGGAGAGGAGAGAACTAACGGGACTGCCCCGGAGAGGAGAGGAGAGGACTAACGGGACTGCCCCGGAGAGGAGAGGAGAGGACTAACGGGACTGCCCCGGAGAGGAGAGGAGAGAACTAACGGGACTGCCCCGGAGAGGAGAGGAGAGAACTAACGGGACTGCCCCGGAGAGGAGAGGAGAGGAGAGAACTAACGGGACTGCCCCGGAGAGGAGAGGAGAGAACTAACGGGACTGCCCCGGAGAGGAGAGGAGAGGAGAGAACTAACGGGACTGCCCCGGAGAGGAGAGGAGAGAACTAACGGGACTGCCCCGGAGAGGAGAGGAGAGAACTAACGGGACTGCCCCGGAGAGGAGAGGAGAGGAGAGAACTAACGGGACTGCCCCGGAGAGGAGAGGAGAGAACTAACGGGACTGCCCCGGAGAGGAGAGGAGAGGAGAGAACTAACGGGACTGCCCCGGAGAGGAGAGAACTAACGGGACTGCCCCGGAGAGGAGAGAACTAACGGGACTGCCCCGGAGAGGAGAGAACTAACGGGACTGCCCCGGAGAGGAGAGAACTAACGGGGACTGCCCCGGAGAGGAGAGGAGAGAACTAACGGGACTGCCCGGAGAGGAGAGGAGAGAACTAACGGGACTGCCCCGCCGAGAGGGACGGACAGAGAACTAAGGGCGGCCCAGGGAAGGAGAGAACTAACGGGACTGCCCCGGAGAGGAGAGGAGAGAAAACTAACGGACTGCCCGGAGAGGGAGAGAGAGAAACTAACGGGGACTGCCCCGGAGAGAGAGGGAGAGAACTAACGGACTGCCCCCGGAGAGGAGAGGAGAGAACTAACGGGACTGCCCCGGAGAGGAGAGGAGAGAACTAACGGACTGCCCGGAGAGGAGAGGAGAGGAGAACTAACGGGACTGGCCCCGGAGAGGAGAGGAGAGGACTAACGGACTGCCCCGGAGAGGAGAGGAGAGGGAGAGAACTAACGGGACTGCCCCGGAGAGGAAGGAGGAGAGAACTAACGGGACTGCCCCGGAGAGGAGAGGAGAGGAAGAACTAACGGGACTGCCCCGGAGAGGAGAGGAGAGGAGAGAACTAACGGACTGCCCCGGAGAGGAGAGGAGAGGAGAGAACTAACGGGACTGCCCCGGAGAGGAGAGGAGAGGAGAGAACTAACGGGACTGCCCCGGGAGAGGAGAGGAGAGAACTAACGGGACTGCCCCGGAGAGGAGAGGAAGGGAGAACTAACGGGACTGCCCCCGGAGAGGAGAGGAGAGAAACTAACGGGACTGCCCCGGAGAGGAGAGGGAGGAGAACTAACGGGACTGCCCCGGAGAGGAGAGGAGAGAACTAACGGGACTGCCCCGGAGAGGAGAGGAGAGGAGAGAACTAACGGGACTGCCCCCGGAGAGGAGAGGGAGAGGAGAAACTAACGGGACTGCCCCGGAGAAGGAGAGAGAACGGCCCGAGAGGAGAGGAGACTAACGGGACTGCCCCGGAGAGGAGGAGAAGGAGAGAAACTAACGGGACTGCCCCGGAGAGGAGAGGAGAGGAGAGAACTAACGGGACTGCCCCGGAGAGGAGAGGAGAGGAGAGAACTAACGGGACTGCCCCGGAGAGGAGAGAACTAACGGGACTGCCCCGGAGAAGGAGAGGCAGAGAACTAACGGGACTGCCCCGGAGAGGAGAGGAGAGGAGAGAACTAACGGGACTGCCCCGGAGGAGGAGAGGAGAGGACTAACGGGACTGCCCCCGGAGAGGAGAGGAGAGGACTAACGGACTGCCCCGGAGAGGAGAGGAGAGAACTAACGGGACTGCCCCGGAGAGGAGAGGAGAGAACTAACGGGACTGCCCCGGAGAGGAGAGGAGAGGAGAGAACTAACGGGACTGCCCCGCGAGAGGAGAGGAGAGAACTAACGGGACTGCCCCGGAGAGGAGAGGAGAGGAGAGAACTAACGGGACTGCCCCGGAGAGGAGAGGAGAGAACTAACGGGACTGCCCCGGAGAGGAGAGGAGAGAACTAACGGGACTGCCCCGGAGAGGAGAGGAGAGGAGAGAACTAACGGGACTGCCCGGAGAGGAGAGGAGAGGAGAGAACTAACGGGACTGCCCCGGAGAGGAGAGAACTAACGGGACTGCCCCGGAGAGGAGAGAACTAACGGGACTGCCCCGGAGAGGAGAGAACTAACGGGACTGCCCCGGAGAGGAGAGAAACTAACGGGACTGCCCCGGAGAGGAGAGAGAACTAACGGGACTGCCCCGGAGAGGAGAGGAGAACTAACGGACTGCCCCGGAGAGGAGAGGAGAGAACTAACGGGACTGCCCCGGAGAGGAGAGGAGAGAACTAACGGGACTGCCCCGGAGAGGAGAGGAGAGAACTAACGGGACTGCCCCGGAGAGGAGAGGAGAGAACTAACGGGACTGCCCCGGAGAGGAGAGGAGGAGAACTAACGGACTGCCCCGGAGAGGAGAGAGAGAACTAACGGGACTGCCCCGGAGAGGAGAGGAGAGAACTAACGGGACTGCCCCGGAGAGGAGAGGAGAGAACTAACGGGACTGCCCCGGAGAGGAGAGGAGAGGACTAACGGGACTGCCCCGGAGAGGAGAGGAGAGGACTAACGGGACTGCCCCGGAGAGAGAGGAGAGGAGAGAAACTAACGGGACTGCCCCGGAGAGGAGAGGAGAGGAACTAACGGGACTGCCCGGAGAGGAGAGGAGAGAACTAACGGGACTGCCCCGGAGAGGAGAGGAGAGGAGAGAACTAACGGGACTGCCCCGGAGAGGAGAGGAGAGAACTAACGGGACTGCCCCGGAGAGGAGAGGAGAGGACTAACGGGACTGCCCCGGAGAGGAGAGGAGAGGACTAACGGGACTGCCCCGGAGAGAGAAGAACTAACGGGACTGCCCCGGAGAGGAGAGGAGAGGAGGAGAAGAGGAGAGGGGGGAGGAGAGGAGAGGAGAGGAGAGAACTAACGGGACTGCCCCGGAGAGGAGAGGAGAGGAGGAGAAGAGGAGAGGGGACAAGAGAAGAGGAGAGGGGGGAGGAGAGGAGAGGGAGAGGGGGGAGAAGAGGAGAGGGGGACAAGAGAAGAGGAGAGGAGAGGAGAGAACTAACGGGACTGCCCGGAGAGGAGAGGAGAGGAGAGGAGGAGAAGAGGAGAGGGGACAAGAGAAGAGGAGAGGAGAGGAGAGAACTAACGGGACTGCCCCGGAGAGGAGAGGAGAGGAGGAGAAGAGGAGAGGGGGAGGAGAGGAGAGGAGAGAACTAACGGGACTGCCCCGGAGAGGAGAGGAGAGGAGGAGAAGAGGAGAGGGGGACAAGAGAAGAGGAGAGGGGGGAGGAGAGGAGAGGAGAGGGGGAGAAGAGGAGAGGGGGACAAGAGAAGAGGAGAGGAGAGGAGAGAACTAACGGGACTGCCCCGGAGAGGAGAGGAGAGGAGGAGAAGAGGAGAGGGGGACAAGAGAAGAGGAGAGGAGAGGAGAGAACTAACGGGACTGCCCCGGAGAGGAGAGGAGAGGAGGAGGAGAAGAGGAGAGGGGGGAGGAGAGGAGAGGAGAGAACTAACGGGACTGCCCCGGAGAGGAGAGGAGAGGAGGAGAAGAGGAGAGGGGGACAAGAGAAGAGGAGAGGGGGGAGGAGAGGAGAGGAGAGGGGGAGAAGAGGAGAGGGGGACAAGAGAAGAGGAGAGGAGAGGAGAGAACTAACGGGACTGCCCCGGAGAGGAGAGGAGAGGAGGAGAAGAGGAGAGGGGGACAAGAGAAGAGGAGAGGAGAGGAGAGAACTAACGGGACTGCCCCGGAGAGGAGAGGAGAGGAGGAGAAGAGGAGAGGGGGGGAGGAGAGGAGAGGAGAGGAGAGGAGAGAACTAACGGGACTGCCCCGGAGAGGAGAGGAGAGGAGGAGAAGAGGAGAGGGGGACAAGAGAAGAGGAGAGGGGGGAGGAGAGGAGAGGAGAGGGGGAGAAGAGGAGAGGGGGACAAGAGAAGAGGAGAGGAGAGGAGAGAACTAACGGGACTGCCCCGGAGAGGAGAGGAGAGGAGAGGAGGAGAAGAGGAGAGGGGGACAAGAGAAGAGGAGAGGAGAGGAGAGAACTAACGGGACTGCCCCGGAGAGGAGAGGAGAGGAGGAGAAGAGGAGAGGGGGACAAGAGAAGAGGAGAGGGGGGAGGAGAGGAGAGGAGAGGGGGAGAAGAGGAGAGGGGGACAAGAGAAGAGGAGAGGAGAGGAGAGAACTAACGGGACTGCCCCGGAGAGGAGAGGAGAGGAGGAGAAGAGGAGAGGGGGACAAGAGAAGAGGAGAGGAGAGGAGAGAACTAACGGGACTGCCCCGGAAGAGGAGAGGAGAGGAGGAGAAGAGGAGAGGGGGACAAGAGAAGAGGAGAGGAGAGGGGGAGGAGAGAAGATGGGGGAGGAGAGGAGAGGGAGAGAAGAGGAGAGGGGGGAGGAGAGGGGGAGAATAGGAGATGGGGAGAAGAGAAGAGGAGAGGGGGGAGGAGAGGAGAGGGAGAGAAGAGGAGAGAACTAACGGGACTGCCCCGGAAGAGCTCCTGACAGACATGTACTAATATGGCACATCAAGTTTGTTGGAACCTCTCCAGTGGTTAATAAAAAAATGATTCATTTAGTTTGAGTAACCCTGTGTACAGGTTTCACAACAGTGGTTCCAAACTTGGTGGTTTAAGAATGATGGAGGCCACCGTGTTCTTGGGGGACCTTCAGTACTGCAGAATGTTTTTTTTTGTTGGTCAGAGGAGGGTGGGAAGAAGAAGGTGGGGGAGTGCGGGAGGAGGAGGGGGGGAGAGGAGTAGGGAGAAGAGGAGGGGGAAGAGCAGGTGGGAGGAGGGAGAAGGATGCAAGGAGATAAATGTGTGTTTTTTTCTCTATTTAGTTAACAGAAAGTTTTTATAATGAATTTGATATCGGACAATTCCTTCGACCTCTTGATTTATTTGTTATTTTCTTTAACTGTGGGACCTTATATAGACAGGTGTTTGCCTTTCCAAATCATGTCCAATCAATTGAATTTACCACATGTGGATTCCAATCAAGTTGTTGAAACATCTGAAGGATAATCAATGGAAACAGGATGCACCTGAGCTCAATTTCGAGTCTCATAGCAAAGAGTCTGAAGACTGATACTGTAAATAAAGAATTTCTGTTTTTTATCTTTTTTTTATACATTTGCAAACATTTCTAAAAACCTGTTTTCGCTTTGTCATTATGGGATATTGTGTGTAGATTGATGAGGGGGGAAAATATTTAATAAATTATAGAACAAGGCTGTAACATAACAAAACATGGAAAAAATAAGGGGTCTGAATACTTTCTGAATTCACTGTACATAGGAGTTTATCAAAAATGGGTTTGTTTTCAAAATCTTTGTAGGAAATATGTGTCTCTAATATGGTCATACATTTGGCAGGGGGTTAGGAAGTGCAGCTCAGTTTCCACCTCATTTTGTGGGCAGTGAGCACATAGCCTGTCTTCTCTTGAGAGCCAGGTCTGCCTACGGCGGCCTTTCTCAATAGCAAGGCTATGCTCACTGAGTCTGTACATTTGTCAAAGCTTTCCTTAAGTTTGGGTCAGTCACAGTGGTCAGGTATTCTGCCGCTGTGTACTCTCTGTGTAGGGTCAGTCACAGTGGTCAGGTATTCTGCCGCTGTGTACTCTCTGTGTAGGGTCAGTCACAGTGGTCAGGTATTCTGCCATTGTGTACTCTCTGTGTAGGGTCAGTCACAGTGGTCAGGTATTCTGCCACTGTGCACTCTCTGTGTAGGGTCAGTCACAGTGGTCAGGTATTCTGCTACTGTGTACTCTCTGTGTAGGGTCAGTCACAGTGGTCAGGTATTCTGCCACTGTGTACTCTGTTTAGGGTCAGTCACAGTGGTCAGGTATTCTGCCACTGTGTACTCTCTGTTTAGGGTCAGTCACAGTGGTCAGGTATTCTGCCACGGTGTACTCTCTGTTTAGGGTCAGTCACAGTGGTCAGGTATTCTGCCACTGTGTACTCTCTGTTTAGGGTCAGTCACAGTGGTCAGGTATTCTGCTACTGTGTACTCTCTGTTTAGGGTCAGTCACAGTGGTCAGGTATTCTGCCACTGTGTACTCTCTGTTTAGGGTCAGTCACAGTGGTCAGGTATTCTGCCACTATATACTCTCTGCTTAGGGTCAGTCACAGTGGTCAGGTATTCTGCCACTGTGTACTCTCTGTGTAGGGTCAGTCACAGTGGTCAGGTATTCTGCCACTGTGTACTCTCTGTTTAGGGACAGTCACAGTGGTCAGGTATTCTGCCACTGTGTACTCTCTGTTTAGGGTCAGTCACAGTGGTCAGGTATTCTGCCACTGTGTACTCTCTGTTTAGGGACAGTCACAATGGTCAGGTATTCTGCCACTGTGTACTCTCTGTTTAGGGTCAGTCACAGTGGTCAGGTATTCTGCCACTATGTACTCTCTGTGTAGGGTCAGTCACAGTGGTCAGGTATTCTGCCACTGTGTACTCTCTGTTTAGGGTCAGTCACAGTGGTCAGGTATTCTGCCACTGTGTACTCTCTGTGTAGGGTCAGTCACAGTGGTCAGGTATTCTGCCACTGTGTACTCTCTGTGTAGGGTCAGTCACAGTGGTCAGGTATTCTGCCGCTGTGTACTCTCTGTTTAGGGTCAGTCACAGTGGTCAGGTATTCTGCCACTGTGTACTCTCTGTTTAGGGTCAGTCACAGTAGTCAGGTATTCTGCCACTGTGTACTCTCTGTTTAGGGTCAGTCACAGTGGTCAGGTATTCTGCCACTATGCACTCTCTGTTTAGGGTCAGTCACAGTGTATTCAGGTATTCTGCCACTGTGTACTCTCTGTTTAGGGTCAGTCACAGTGGTCAGGTATTCTGCCACTGTGTACTCTCTGTTTAGGGTCAGTCACAGTGGTCAGGTATTCTGCCACTGTGTACTCTCTGTTTAGGGTCAGTCACAGTGGTCAGGTATTCTGCCACTGTGTACTCTCTGTTTAGGGTCAGTCACAGTGGTCAGGTATTCTGCCACTGTGTACTCTCTGTTTAGGGTCAGTCACAGTGGTCAGGTATTCTGCCACTGTGTACTCTCTGTTTAGGGTCAGTCACTGTGGTCAGGTATTCTGCCACTGTGTACTCTCTGTTTAGGGTCAGTCACAGTGGTCAGGTATTCTGCCACTGTGTACTCTCTGTTTAGGGTCAGTCACAGTGGTCAGGTATTCTGCCACTGTGTACTCTCTGTTTAGGGTCAGTCACAGTGGTCAGGTATTCTGCCACTGTGTACTCTCTGTTTAGGGTCAGTCACAGTGGTCAGGTATTCTGCCACTGTGTACTCTCTGTGTAGGGTCAGTCACAGTGGTCAGGTATTCTGCCACGACGTACTCTCTGTGTAGGGCCAGTCACAGTGGTCAGGTATTCTGCCACTGTGTACTCTCTGTTTAGGGTCAGTCACAGTGGTCAGGTATTCTGCTACTGTGTACTCTCTGTTTAGGGTCAGTCACAGTGGTCAGGTATTCTGCCACTGTGTACTCTCTGTTTAGGGTCAGTCACAGTGGTCAGGTATTCTGCCACTATATACTCTCTGCTTAGGGTCAGTCACAGTGGTCAGGTATTCTGCCACTGTGTACTCTCTGTGTAGGGTCAGTCACAGTGGTCAGGTATTCTGCCACTGTGTACTCTCTGTTTAGGGACAGTCACAGTGGTCAGGTATTCTGCCACTGTGTACTCTCTGTTTAGGGTCAGTCACAGTGGTCAGGTATTCTGCCACTGTGTACTCTCTGTTTAGGGACAGTCACAATGGTCAGGTATTCTGCCACTGTGTACTCTCTGTTTAGGGTCAGTCACAGTGGTCAGGTATTCTGCCACTATGTACTCTCTGTGTAGGGTCAGTCACAGTGGTCAGGTATTCTGCCACTGTGTACTCTCTGTTTAGGGTCAGTCACAGTGGTCAGGTATTCTGCCACTGTGTACTCTCTGTGTAGGGTCAGTCACAGTGGTCAGGTATTCTGCCACTGTGTACTCTCTGTGTAGGGTCAGTCACAGTGGTCAGGTATTCTGCCGCTGTGTACTCTCTGTTTAGGGTCAGTCACAGTGGTCAGGTATTCTGCCACTGTGTACTCTCTGTTTAGGGTCAGTCACAGTAGTCAGGTATTCTGCCACTGTGTACTCTCTGTTTAGGGTCAGTCACAGTGGTCAGGTATTCTGCCACTATGCACTCTCTGTTTAGGGTCAGTCACAGTGTATTCAGGTATTCTGCCACTGTGTACTCTCTGTTTAGGGTCAGTCACAGTGGTCAGGTATTCTGCCACTGTGTACTCTCTGTTTAGGGTCAGTCACAGTGGTCAGGTATTCTGCCACTGTGTACTCTCTGTTTAGGGTCAGTCACAGTGGTCAGGTATTCTGCCACTGTGTACTCTCTGTTTAGGGTCAGTCACAGTGGTCAGGTATTCTGCCACTGTGTACTCTCTGTTTAGGGTCAGTCACAGTGGTCAGGTATTCTGCCACTGTGTACTCTCTGTTTAGGGTCAGTCACAGTGGTCAGGTATTCTGCCACTGTGTACTCTCTGTTTAGGGTCAGTCACAGTGGTCAGGTATTCTGCCACTATGTACTCTCTGTGTAGGGTCAGTCACAGTGGTCAGGTATTCTGCCACGACGTACTCTCTGTGTAGGGCCAGTCACAGTGGTCAGGTATTCTGCCACTGTGTACTCTCTGTTTAGGGTCAGTCACAGTGGTCAGGTATTCTGCCTGTTTAGGGACAAATAGCATTTGTGATGTTTTTTTAATTAATTCTTTCCAATGTGTCAAGTAATTATCTTTTTATTTTCTCATGATTTGGTTGGGTCTAATTGTGCTGCTGTCCTGGGGCTCTGTGGGGTCTGTTTGTGTTTGTGAACAGAGCCCCATGACCAGCTTGCTTAGGGGATTCTTCTCCAGGTCATTTACATTTTTAATTACTGTTGGTAATATTTCATAAATAAACCTCTACATTAGAGGTTACTCATAAATGAGTATCAGGATTCAGGATAAGACCCAGATGTAGACAGTTCGAATCACAGATGTTTATTAACAAAACAGGGGGGCAGGCAGGGGACAGGTCAAGGCCGGGCAAAGGACAGGTCAAGGACAGGGAAAGGACAGGTCAAGGCCAGGCAGAGGACAGGTTAAGGACAGGTCAAGGCCAGGCAGAGGACAGGTCAAGGCCGGGCAAAGGACAGGTCAAGGCCGGGCAGAGGACAGGTCAAGGCCGGGCAGAGGACAGGTCAAGGCCGGGCAGAGGACAGGTCAAGGCCGGGCAAAGGACAGGTCCAGGCCGGGCAGGGGACAGGTCGAGGCCAGGCAAAGGACAGGTCCAGGCAAAGGACAGGTCCAGGCCAGGCAAAGGACAGGTCCAGGCCAGGCAAAGGACAGGTCGAGGCCAGGCAAAGGACAGGTCGAGGCCAGGCAAACGACAGGTCAAGGCCAGGCAAACGACAGGTCAAGGCCAGGCAAACGACAGGTCAAGGCCAGGCAAACGACAGGTCAAGGCCAGGCAAACGACAGATCAAGGACAGGCAAACGACAGGTCAAGGCCAGGCAAACGACAGGTCAAGGCTAGGCAAACAACAGGTCAAGGCCAGGCAAACAACAGGTCAAGGCCAGGCAGGGGACAGGTCAAGGCTAGGTAAACGACAGGTCAAGGCCAGGCAAACGACAGGTCAAGGCCGGGCAGGGGACAAGTCAAGGCCAGTCAAACAACAGGTCAGGGCCAGACAGGGGACAGGTCAAGGCCGGGCAGGGGACAGGTCAAGGCCAGGCAGGGGACCGGTCAAGGCTAGGCAAACAACAGGTCAAGGCCAGGCGGGGGACAGGTCAAGGCCGGGCGGGGGACAGGTCAAGGCCGGGCAGGGGACAGCTCAAGGCCAGGCAGGGGACCGGTCAAGGCTAGGCAAACAACAGGTCAAGGCCAGGCAGGGGACAGGTCAAGGCCAGGCAGGGGACAGGTCAAGGCCAGGCAGGGGACAGGTCAAGGCTAGGCAAACAACAGGTCAAGGCCAGGCAGGGGACAGGTCAAGGCCAGGCAGAGGACAGGTCAAGGCCAGGCAGGGGACAGGTCAAGGCCAGGCAGGGGACAGGTCAAGGCCAGGCAGGGGACAGGCAGACAGTAATCCAGTACATAAGTGTCAGTAAGGTACAGAATGGCATTCAAGGGCAGGGCAGAACGGTCAGAACCAGGAGGACTAGAAACGGGAAAACACGCTGGACTTGACAAGACGAGCCGGCAACAGACAAACAGAAAACAACACAGGAGACAATGGGGACAAATGGGAGACACCTGGTAGGGGGTGGAGTCACCTGGTGGGGGGGTGGAGTCACCTGGTGAGGGGTGGAGTCACCTGGTGGGGGGTGGAGTCACCTGGTGGGGGGTGGAGTCACCTGGTGGGGGGTGGAGTCACCTGGTGGGGGGTGGAGTCACCTGGTGGGGGGTGGAGTCACCTGGTGGGGGGTGGAGTCACTTGGTGGGGGGTGGAGTCACTTGGTGGGGGGTGGAGACACCTGGTGGGGGGTGGAGTCACCTGGTGGGGGGTGGAGACACCTGGTGGGGGGTGGAGACACCTGGTGGTGGGTGGAGACAAGCACAAGACAGGTGAAACAGATCAGGGTGAGTGACACAGAGACTCTATAGGCTCCAGCTGCTGAAATTATGAGCAATTAAACGTCACCCGAAGGCACATATAATGTAGCCTAATGGACTATGATACAGTGCCTTGCAAAAGTATTCATCTCCCTTGGCGTATTTCCTATTTTGCCTGGAATTAAAATAGATGTTTATTTGGATTTCATATAATGGACATACACCAAATAGTCCAAATTGGTGAAGTGAAATGAAAAAAATTACTTGTTTCAAAAATGAAATAAATATTTAAAAAAATGCATATGTATTCAGGGGCTATGAAGCCCCTACATGTTTGACCTTTATTTAACCAGGCAAGTCAGTTAAGAACAATTTCTTATTTACAATGACGGCCTAGGAACAGTGGGTTTAGGCTACGCTGCCACACCTTGTTCAGGGGCAGAATGAGAGATTTGTGCCTTGTCAGCCCAGGGATTCGATCTTGCAACCTTTACGGTTACTAGTCCAACGCTCTAACCACTAGGCTACGCTGCCACGCCTACACTCTAACCACTAGGCTACCCTACCGCCCCTACACTCTAACCACTAGGCTACCCTACCGCCCCTACACTCTAACCACTAGGCTACCCTACCGCCCCTACACTCTAACCACTAGGCTACCCTACCGCCCCTACACTCTAACCACTAGGCTACCCTACCCCCTCTACACTCTAACCACTAAGCTACCCTACCGCCTCTACACTCTAACCACTAGGCTACCCTACCACCTCTACACTCTAACCACTAGGCTACCCTGCCTCCTCTACACTCTAACCACTAGGCTACCCTGCCACCTCTACACTCTAACCACTAGGCTACCCTGCCACCTCTACACTCTAACCACTAGGCTACCCTACCCCCTCTACACTCTAACCACTAAGCTACGCTGCCACCTCTACACTCTAACCACTAGGCTACCCTACCCCCTCTACACTCTAACCACTAGGCTACCCTACCCCCTCTACACTCTAGCCACTAGGCTACCCTGCCGCCTCTACACTCTAACCACTAGGCTACCCTACCCCTCTACACTCTAGCCACTAGGCTACCCTGCCGCCTCTACACTCTAACCACTAGGCTACCCTGCCTCCTCTACACTCTAACCACTAGGCTACCCTACCCCCTCTACACTCTAACCACTAGGCTACCCTACCGCCCCTACACTCTAACCACTAGGCTACCCTACCGCCTCTACACTCTAACCACTAGGCTACCCTACCGCCTCTACACTCTAACCACTAGGCTACCCTGCCTCCTCTACACTCTAACCACTAGGCTACCCTGCCTCCTCTACACTCTAACCACTAGGCTACCCTGCCTCCTCTACACTCTAACCACTAGGCTACCTGCCTCCTCTACACTCTAACCACTAGGCTACCCTGCCTCCTCTGCACTCTAACCACTAGGCTACGCTGGTGCCCCAAGAAAAAAAAAGAACATTTGTTGAGAAGTACAGATCAGGGTTAATGTCAAAAATATCAGAAACTTTGAACATCCCAGAGAGCACCATTAAATCCATTATTAAAACATTTAACGAATATGGCACCAAAACAAACCTTCCAAGAGGGGGTCGCCCACCAAAACTCACAGACCAGGCAAGGAAGGAATTAATCAGAGAAGCAACAAAGAGACCAAAGATAACCCTGAAGGAGCTGCAAAGCTCCACAGCGGAGATTGGAGTATCTGTCCATAGGACCACTTTAAGCCGTACTCTGAGCTGGGCTTTATGGAAGAGAGGCCAGAAAAAAAGCCTTCGCTTAAAAAAAAAAAACAAGCAAACACATTTGGCATTAGTCAAAAGGCATGTGGGAGACTCCCTAAACATGGAAGAAGGTACTCTGGCCAGATGAGACTAAAATGTAGCTTTTTGTCCATCAAGGAAAATGCTATGTCTGATGCAAACCCAACACCTCTCATCACCCCGAGAACATCATCCCCACACTGAAGCATGGTGGTGGCAGCATCATGCTGTGGGAATGTTTTCCATTGGCAGGGACTGGGCAACTGGTCGGAATTGAAGGAATGATGCATAAATACAGGGAATGGCTAAATACAAGGAAATTCTTGAGGGAAGTTTGTCTGTTTCAGTCTTTCAGAGTTTTGAGACTTCCAGAGATTTGAGACAAGACAATGACCCTAAGCATACTGCTAAAGTAACACTTGAGTGGTTTAAGGGGAAACATTTAAATATCTTGGAATGGCCTAGTCAAAGCCCAGACCTCAATTGAGAATCTGTGGTTTGACTTAAAGATTGCTGTACACCAGCGGAACCCATCCAACTTGAAGGAGCTGGAGCAGTTTTGCCTTGAATGAATGGGCAAAAATCCCAGTGGCTCGATGTGCCAAGCTTATAGAGAAATACCCCAAGAGACTTGCAGCTGTAATTGCTGCAAAAGGTGGCTCTACAAAGTATTGACTTTGGGGAGGGGGGGTGAATAGTTATGCTCAAGTTCAGTTGTTTTTGTATTAATGTCTTGTTTGTTTCACAATAACAAATATTTAGCATCTTTAAAGTGGTAGGCATGTTGTGTAAATCAAATGATACAAACTCCAGGCAACAAAAATAGGGAAAATGCCAAGGGGGGTGAATACTTTCGCACGCAACTGTATATGATAGATAATAATAATAATAATAATATACACAAACACTCAATTGTATATTCATTGACCACTAATTAATTGGCTATAGGACTATTCCCCAGTCCCACTCAACCAAGCTCTCACTCTCACTCTCTCTCTCTCACACACACACACACACTTTAGAGCTATAGAGCCCTAATAATACAAGATAGATTGGTACTACTGCTGTTTGAAAGTACAAAAATGTAGCCGTACCATCGCTTTATATAAAGAGACACATACACTCCTAATTGGCATAACCCTCACCTCTCCATCGCTATAGCTGATGTAGGGTGAGCCTTCACAAAATGGTTGCCATGCATCACCCAGGTGGGTGCCACACATTGGTGGTGGATGAGGTGAGATTCCCCCTTACTATATATATATTATATCTATCTATATCTACTATATATATATTATATCTATCTATATCTACTATATATATATTATATCTATCTATATCTACTATATATATTATATCTATCTATATCTACTATATATATATTATATCTATCTATATCTACTATATATATATTATATCTATCTATATCTACTATATATATATTATATCTATCTATATCTACTATATATATATTATATCTATCTATATCTACTATATATATATTATATCTATCTATATCTACTATATATATATTATATCTATCTATATCTACTATATATATATTATATCTATCTATATCTACTATATATATATTATATCTATCTATATCTACTATATAAAGCACTTTGCTGCATTTGGTAAAAAAATTAAAAATAATCCATTATTATTATTCACTTTCTCTCTCCTTCTCTCATCTCTCCTTCTCTCTCTCTCCTTCCCTCTCCTCTCTCTCCTTCCCTCTCCTCTCTCACCTTCTCTCTCCTCTCCTCTCTCCTCTCCTTCTCTCTCCTCTCCTTCTGTCTCTCTCCTTCCCTCTCCTCTCTCACCTTCTCTCTCCTCTCCTTCTCTCTCTCTCCTTCCCTCTCCTCTCTCACCTTCTCTCCTCTCCTTCTCTCTCTCCTTCTGTCTCTCTCCTTCCCTATCCTCTCTCCTCCTTCCCTCTCCTCTCTCACCTTCTCTCTCCTCTCCTTCCCTCTCCTCTCTCACCTTCTCTCTCCTCTCCTTCTCTCTCTCTCCTTCCCTCTCCTCTCTCACCTTCTCTCCTCTCCTTCTGTCTCTCTCCTTCCCTCTCCTCTCTCCTCCTTCCCTCTCCTTCTCTCTCCTCTCCTTCTCTCTCTCCTTCTGTCTCTCTCCTTCCCTCTCCTCTCTCCTCCTTCCCTCTCCTCTCTCACCTTCTCTCTCCTCTCCTTCTCTCTCCTCACCGTCTCTCCTCTCCTTCCCTCTCCTCTCCGTCTCTCCTCTCTCATCTCCTTCCCTCTTCTCTCTCACCTTCTCTCTCCTCTCCTTCTCACTCCTCACCGTCTCTCCTCTCTCTATCTGTGTTTGTGTGAGTCTCCTCTGCTACTCTCTTGCCCTTTGATCTTTCTACATTATTGGTTGTACACACACACACACACACACACACTGCACAGAGAGAGAGAGAGAGAGCAGAGCAGCGGGAAGCAGCAGGCACGGCCACTGCCCCGGTCAGTGCTCGCGACAGTCCCCGGATCTACCCTACTAACCAACGAGGACACTCTACACGGGAGTCCCGGAGTATCCTTTCGTTCCAACGAAGATAAGGATACACGTTTCACCCCACAGACCTGAGAAGAAGAATGTAAAAAAAAAAAAAGAAGGAAAATGCCTCGGAAAAAGCAAGACCAACCGCAGCGCTTAGGGCTACAATCACGTAAGTGTATTCGGTAATACTGCTTTCTGCTCTGTTCAGTGGAGCGGTAACCAGGGGCGGAGAGGTGAAACGGGGAAGGGATACGGTAGCACGAGAGGGAGATGAGCGGTGGAATACCGTAGCCTGAGAGGTCTGGATCTACTGCACCTCGGCAGCTCGCGGGCGGCAGCCATGTTGTGAACCGAGAGAGCTGGAGCGGGTACGCAAGCCGTGACCGCAAGCCTTGACCGCGGGGCCGGTGGATCAATAACGGGGTCAGTCGGTTCTAAAGGTTGAGTTTGGCTCGTGACATCATTACCGACCCAGTCAGACAGACATACATCTATCCGGAGACAAACACACCGTAACCTCACACATTGTAGGCTACTTTGTCTAATGAGGTTACGGTGGGTTACTGCAGGCTACCGTGTGTCCGTCCGGTCTTGATAAGATGTCTGTCTGGGCCAGTAATGGTGTCACGAACTGTAGACAGTATAACATGTTTTTGATGATTGATACGACCTCATTGTTACAGTGAAAGACAAGTTATATCGTGAACATTTTGTACAGTAGAGCAAAAACATGACCCTTTTCTAATCGTTATTATAGGTCTATGCTTCTAGCACGTCAATAGCGACGTTAGAGAATGTGTCCCTCGGATCAGTTCGTGACAGCGTTATTGCCGATCGGTCACACACACACACACACACACACACACACACACACACACACACACACACACACACACATTAAAGTTTATACACACACACAGCACATATTAAGGTTTATACACACACACATGCATGTGCCGTACCGTCGCTTTATATAACAACACAAGAAAGAGATGTGCCCCATTACAACATAGGGTTTTTTATCTGAAATGTACCCCATTACAACATAGGGTTTTTTATCTGAAATGTACCCCGTTACAACATAGGGTTTTTAAAATCTGAAATGTACCCCATTACAACATAGGGTTTTTTATCTGAAATGTGCCCCATTACAACATAGTTTTTTTTATCTGAAATGTGCCCCATTACAACATAGTTTTTTAAAATCTGAAATGTACCCCATTACAACATAGGGGTGTATCTGAAATGTACCCCATTACAACATAGGGTTTTTTATCTGAAATGTACCCCATTACAACATAGGGTTTTTTATCTGAAATGTGCCCCATTACAACATAGGGGTGTATCTGAAATGTACCCCATTACAACATAGGGGTGTATCTAAATGCAGCCAATGGCATGTATTGATGGCTGCCAAGGGAAGCCCAAAATTGACCCCCCCAAAATATATTTTTCTATATATTTTTCTATATATTTTTCTATACATTTAGTCTCTGCCGTTTCATTATTTTCCTTCGATTCACAAGAGGCTGAATGTATCCCACATGAGAAGAGATCCGAGTCAGCGAAACAGCGCCCCTCTGTCTCTCTACGTGTTGGCCATCTATCTGATGCTGTCTGGTCAGAAGGAGGATGACATTGTTGCCGCCCGTAGTGTTGAAGGCAAAGGGAAGACAGTGAAGTTCAAAGATGAGGGAGGACGGTTATTTATTTATGAGCATGGCCTTATTTCTATTACAGCATACTGGATGATTCACCCAGTTCAATGTAACAGTGACAGGTTTAGGTTACTGTCATTCATATTCACCCAGTTCAATGTAACAGTGATGGGTTTAGGTGACTGTCATTCATATTCACCCAGTTCAATGTAACAGTGACAGGTTTAGGTTACTGTCATTCACCCAGTTCAATGTAACAGTGATGGGTTTAGGTTACTGTCATTCATATTCACCCAGTTCAATGTAACAGTGACAGGTTTAGGTTACTGTCATTCATATTCACCCAGTTCAATGTAACAGTGACAGGTTTAGGTTACTGTCATTCATATTCACCCAGTTCAATGTAACAGTGACAGGTTTAGGTTACTGTCATTCACCCAGTTCAATGTAACAGTGACAGGTTTAGGTTACTGTCATTCATATTCACCCAGTTCAATGTAACAGTGATGGGTTTAGGTTACTGTCATTCATATTCACCCAGTTCAATGTAACAGTGATGGGTTTAGGTTACTGTCATTCATATCCACCCAGTTCAATGTAACAGTGACAGGTTTAGGTTACTGTCATTCATATTCACCCAGTTCAATGTAACAGTGACAGGTTTAGGTTACTGTCATTCATATTCACCCAGTTCAATGTAACAGTGACAGGTTTAGGTTACTGTCATTCATATTCACCCAGTTCAATGTAACAGTGACAGGTTTAGGTTACTACATGATACTAGAATGTTCCCTGTACCCATCATGAGGTTGTTACAAACTAGCCTATGAATTCAAGTTTACAACGTAGGCACACAGGTCGAGAGATACATTTGAGGTGACAGACCGTGACATTCAATATCGCCTTGCACACGCTTGCCTGCATCTAGCTGATCTAGGGTGTAGTCATTAGTCCAACAGTTGCATACGAGAGTTTCTATTGGACAAATTCAGGTATGTTTATCCCTGTTTTGTTCTGTTTGCTTCCGTTTTAAGAAATGTTTTTCAACAGAATCGGCCGAATGAATACACCCCTGATCACAGTTAACTTTCATAGCAGCCGCGTTGTATTCCTTCTCACATTTCTCCTCCTCTCACCTCCCTTCGCATGTGGATTTCAATGCACAACACATCAGCTGTATGTGACCAGGTGAACAAACCTTTCCAAGCCAAACCTTCATATCATAACCTCTACAAACAGCCTACATCGTTGTCACCATATTAGCTGAAGTAACGTCATAGTCAACATAGCTAATAGAACTCGTTAGTAAACCCGCTACAATCATTCAGTAACGTTACAGTGTACAGTCAGTTAGCAGTTACACCAGTGGGCCCCGGTGCCAATAAATTAGTAAAACCAAAAGCCTTACCTTGACTTGAAAGAGTTCCAGTGTTGTGTTGGAAAGTCATAACCAGCTAGCTAACATAGCTGCCCTCTGTTATAGCCAGCTAGCTAACATAGCTGCCCTCTGTTATAGCCAGCTAGCTAACATAGCTGCCCTCTGTTATAGCCAGCTAGCTAACATAGCTGCCCTCTGTTATAGCCAGCTAGCTAACATAGCTGCCCTCTGTTATAGCCAGCTAGCTAACATAGCTGCCCTCTGTTATAGCCAGATAGCTAACATAGCTGCCCTCTGTTATAGCCAGCTAGCTAACATAGCTGGCCTCTGTTATAGCCAGATAGCTAACATAGCTGCCCTCTGTTATAGCCAGATAGCTAACATAGCTGGCCTCTGTTATAGCCAGATAGCTAACATAGCTGCCCTCTGTTATAGCCAGATAGCTAACATAGCTGCCCTCTGTTATAGCCAGCTAGCTAACATAGCTGCCCTCTGTTTGAGCAGGGTGTTTCAGTAGGCTAAACTAGCTAGCAGCATTTGCTAGATAAGTAATTGAAACTGAAAAAAAAAACGACTCTCTCTCTCTCTCTCTCTCTTTCTCTCTCGCTTCTCCTTAATTTTTGGAATAAATTAATTTGTTCAAAACTGTTCAACTATTGTCTTTCTCTCTCTATGAGTCAACTACTCACCACATTTTATGCACTGCAGTGCTAGCTAGCTGTAGCTTATGCTTTCAGTACTAGATTCATTCTCTGATCCTTTGATTGGATGGACAACATGTCAGTTCATGCTGCAAGAGCTCTGATAGGTTGGAGGACATCCTCCGGAAGTTGTCATAATTACTGTGTAAGTCTATGGAAGGGGGTGAGAACCATGAGCCTCCTAGGTTTTGTATTGAAGTCAATGTACCCAGAGGAGGACGGAAGCTAACTGTCCTCTGGCTACACCATGGTGCTACCCTACAGAGTGCTGTTGAGGCTACTGTAGACCTTCATCGCAAAACAATTTGTTTTAATCAATTATTTGGAGACGTGAATATATATTTCCCCTGTGATTTTACCCAAGCACCTCTATTGCTAATGCAGCCTAAACATAATTTACGCCTACCAACACACACAGATCGGCTTGACAGGATGAGCACAACTAGTTTATCAGAGATTCTTACAGGCTTCATAGGTTAAACTTCAGAAATTCAACTTTAGTCATTATAACTACATGCTAATTTCTACGCGATGAGTCGTAGCCTACAGAGCGACTTTCGCAAAAAAAAAATGTTGATATTGTTGCTCCCCCGTGGGGATTGAACCCACAACCCTAGCATTGTAAACATCACACTCTACTAACTGAGCTACACTGGACCAGACTAGCCAATTTGAATCTGCCTTCAATAAGAGTAATTGGCCATTCTAAAGGCCTTATAGCAAGAGAGCAGGGTGAAAAAAAGTTTAATAATATTGACGGCACTTTGACAGTAGCCTATCACACGACGACTGTCTGCAAGTGAATAACAACACAATGAACGTTTGTCTACTTGTTTTAACAAGATATTGGTCAGACATCAACAATGTATAAAAATGGATCTGGGGTCAGATTGACCAAGGGGCATAAAGGTGGTTCACTTTTTCCCCCCAGACAGGAAGAAGACCTAAACATCTCTGCAGCAATTGAAGGTCTCCGATAGCACAGTGGTCTCCATTATTCTTAGATGGAAGAAGTACAAATCCACAGGAAGAAGCCACTACAATACCTTGACTTTTTTGTCATTTTGCCACAATTTTGGAAGTATGCTTGGGGTCATTGTCCATTTGGAAGACCCATTTGTGACCAAGCTTTAACTTCCTGACTGATGTCTTGAGATGTTGCTTCAATATATCCACGTAATTCTCCTGCCTCTTGTGTCCATCTATTTTGTGAAGTACACCAGTCCCTCCTGCAGCAAAGCACCCCCACAACATGATGCTGCCACCCCCGTGCTTCACGATTGGGATGGTGTTCTTCGGCTTGCAATCCTCCCCCTTTTTTCTCCAAACATAACGATGGTCATTATGGCCAAACAGTTCTATTTTTGTTTCATCAGACCAGAGGACATTTCTCCAAAAAATACGATCATTGTCCCCATGTGCAGTTGCATACTGTAGTCTGGCTTTTTTATGGCGGGTTTGGAGCAGTGGCGTCTTCCTTGCTGAGCGGCCTTTCAGGTTGTGTCGATGGAGGACTCATTTTACTGTGGATATAGATACTTTTGTACCTGTTTCCTCCAGCATCTTCACAAGGTCCTTTGCTGTTGTTCTGGGATTGATTTGCACTTTTCACACCAAAGTACGTTCATCTCTAGGAGACAGAACGCATCTCCTTCCTGAGCGGTATGACGGCTGCGTGGTCCCATGGTGTTTATACTTGTGTACTGTTGTTTGTACAGATGAATGTGGTACCTTCAGACGTTTGGAAATTGTTCCCAAGGATGAACCAGACTTGTGGAGGTCTACAATCTTTTTCTGAGGTCTTGGCTGATTTCTTTTGATTTTTCCATGATGTCAAGCAAATAGGCACTGAGTTTGAAGGTAGGCCTTGAAATACATCCACAGGTACACCTCCAATTGACTCAAATGATGTCAATTAGCCTAATCAGAAGCTTCTAAAGCCATGACATCATTTTCTGGAATTTTCCAAGCTGTTTAAAGGCCCAGTCAACTTAGTGTATGTAAACTTCGGACCCACTGGAATTGTGATGCAGTGAATTATAAGTGAAATAATCTTTCTGTAAACAATTGATGGAAAAATTACTTGTGTCATGCACAAAGTAGATGTCCTAACCGACTTGCCAAAACTATAGTTTGTTAACAATAAATGTGTGGAGTGGTTGAAAAACAAGTTTTAATGACTCCAACCTAAGTGTATGTAAACTTCAGACATCAACTGTATGCAGTTTAAAGGAAGAAAATTAATGAAATATGCTGTCTAGTGCAGTCAGACAATATTCATGTCTTGGCGGCTATCAGAGACTCATTTGGACTCTTCTTTTGAAGAAGCTGAGATCTCTATACATGGATACAATATGTTCAGGAGGGACAGAAATAGATATGGAGGGTTGGAGTTGCAGTTTACATCCAGGATCATACTCCAGCTAAACAACGACAGGACTTAATGTTGACTGATTAGAGACACTGTGGGTACAGCTGCTATAGGCTCTATGGGTACAGCTGCTATAGGCTCTATGGGTACAGCTGCTATAGGCTTTATGGGTACAGCTGCTATAGGCTCTGTGGGTACAGCTGCTATAGGCTCTATGGGTACAGCTGCTATAGGCTCTATGGGTACAGCTGCTATAGGCTCTATGGGTACAGCTGCTATAGGCTCTATGGGTACAGCTGCTATAGGCTCTATGGGTACAGCTGCAATAGGCTCTTTGGGTACAGCTGCTATAGTCTCTATGGGTACAGCCGCTATAGGCTCTATGGGTACAGCTGCTATAGGCTCTATGGGTACAGCTGCTATAGTCTCTGTGGGTACAGCTGCTATAGTCTCTATGGGTACAGCTGCTATAGTCTCTGTGGGTACAGCTGCTATAGTCTCTATGGGTACAGCTGCTATAGGCTCTATGGGTACAGCTGCTATAGTCACTGTGGGTACAGCTGCTATAGTCTCTATGGGTACAACTGCTATAGTCTCTTTGGGTACAGCTGCTATAGTCTCTATGGGTACAGCTGCTATAGGCTCTATGGGTACAGCTGCTATAGTCTCTATGGGTACAGCTGCTATAGGCTCTATGGGTACAGCTGCTATGGGCTCTTTGGGTACAGCTGCTATAGTCTCTATGGGTACAGCTGCTATAGGCTTTATGGGTACAGCTGCTATAGGCTCTATGGGTACAGCTGCTATAGGCTCTATGGGTACAGCTGCTATAGTCTCTATGGGTACAGCTGAATAGGCTCTATGGGTACAGCTGCTATAGGCTCTATGGGTACAGCTGCTATAGGCTCTGTGGGTACAGCTGCTATAGGCTCTATGGGTACAGCTGCTATAGGCTCTATGGGTACAGCTGCTATAGTCTCTATGGGTACAGCTGCTATAGTCTCTATGGGTACAGCTGCTATAGGCTCTATGGGTACAGCTGCTATAGGCTCTATGGGTACAGCTGCTATAGGCTCCATGGGTACAGCTGCTATAGGCTCTATGGGTACAGCTGCTATAGGCTCTATGGGTACAGCTGCTATAGGCTCTATGGCTACGGCTGCTATAGTCTCTGTGGGTACAGCTGCTATAGGCTCTATGGGTACAGCTGCTATAGGCTTTATGGGTACAGCTGCTATAGGCTTTATGGGTACAGCTGCTATAGGCTCTATGGGTACAGCTGCTATAGGCTCTTTGGGTACAGCTGCTATAGTCTCTATGGGTACAGCTGCTATAGGCTTTATGGGTACAGCTGCTATAGGCTCTATGGGTACAGCTGCTATAGGCTCTATGGGTACAGCTGCTATAGTCTCTATGGGTACAGGAGCTATAGGCTCTATGGGTACAGCTGCTATAGTCTCTGTGGGTACAGCTGCTATAGTCTCTATGGGTACAGCTGCTATAGTCTCTGTGGGTACAGCTGCTATAGGCTCTATGGGTACAGCTGCTATAGGCTCTATGGGTACAGCTGCTATAGTCTCTGTGGGTACAGCTGCTATAGTCTCTATGGGTACAGCTGCTATAGGCTCTATGGGTACAGCTGCTATAGGCTCTATGGGTACAGCTGCTATAGTCTCTATGGGTACAGCTGCTATAGTCTCTATGGGTACAGCTGCTATAGTCTCTATGGGTACAGCTGCTATAGTCTCTATGGGTACAGCTGCAATAGGCTCTATGGGTACAGCTGCTATAGGCTCTATGGGTACAGCTGCTATAGTCTCTATGGGTACAGCTGCTATAGGCTCTATGGGTACAGCTGCTATAGGCTCTATGGGTACAGCTGCTATAGTCTCTATGGGTACAGCTGCTATAGTCTCTATGGGTACAGCTGCAATAGGCTCTATGGGTACAGCTGCTATAGGCTCTATGGGTACAGCTGCTATAGTCTCTATGGGTACAGCTGCTATAGGCTCTATGGGTACATCTGCCATAGGCTCTATGGGTACAGCTGCTATAGGCTCTATGGGTACAGCTGCTATAGTCTCTATGGGTACAGCCGCTGTAGTCTTTATGGGTACAGCCGCTATAGTCTCTATGGGTACAGCTGCTATAGGCTCTATGGGTACAGCTGCTATAGGCTCTATGGGTACAGCTGCTATAGGCTCTTTGGGTACAGCTGCTATAGTCTCTATGGGTACAGCTGCTATAGGCTTTATGGGTACAGCTGCTATAGGCTCTATGGGTACAGCTGCTATAGGCTCTATGGGTACAGCTGCTATAGTCTCTATGGGTACAGGAGCTATAGGCTCTATGGGTACAGCTGCTATAGTCTCTGTGGGTACAGCTGCTATAGTCTCTATGGGTACAGCTGCTATAGTCTCTGTGGGTACAGCTGCTATAGGCTCTATGGGTACAGCTGCTATAGGCTCTATGGGTACAGCTGCTATAGTCTCTGTGGGTACAGCTGCTATAGTCTCTATGGGTACAGCTGCTATAGGCTCTATGGGTACAGCTGCTATAGGCTCTATGGGTACAGCTGCTATAGTCTCTATGGGTACAGCTGCTATAGTCTCTATGGGTACAGCTGCTATAGTCTCTATGGGTACAGCTGCTATAGTCTCTATGGGTACAGCTGCAATAGGCTCTATGGGTACAGCTGCTATAGGCTCTATGGGTACAGCTGCTATAGGCTCTATGGGTACAGCTGCTATAGTCTCTATGGGTACAGCTGCTATAGGCTCTATGGGTACAGCTGCTATAGGCTCTATGGGTACAGCTGCTATAGTCTCTATGGGTACAGCTGCTATAGTCTCTATGGGTACAGCTGCAATAGGCTCTATGGGTACAGCTGCTATAGGCTCTATGGGTACAGCTGCTATAGTCTCTATGGGTACAGCTGCTATAGGCTCTATGGGTACATCTGCCATAGGCTCTATGGGTACAGCTGCTATAGGCTCTATGGGTACAGCTGCTATAGTCTCTATGGGTACAGCCGCTGTAGTCTTTATGGGTACAGCCGCTATAGTCTCTATGGGTACAGCTGCTATAGGCTCTATGGGTACAGCTGCTATAGGCTCTATGGGTACAGCCGCTATAGTCTCTATGGGTACAGCTGCTATAGGCTCTATGGGTACAGCTGCTATAGGCTCTATGGGTACAGCTGCTATAGGCTCTATGGGTACAGCTGCTATAGTCTCTATGGGTACAGCTGCTATAGGCTCTATGGGTACAGCTGCTATAGTCTCTGTGGGTACAGCTGCTATAGTCTCTATGGGTACAGCCGCTATAGTCTCTATGGGTACAGCTGCTATAGGCTCTATGGGTACAGCTGCTATAGTCTCTATGGGTACAGCTGCTATAGTCTATATGGGTACAGCTGCTATAGGCTCTATGGGTACAGCTGCTATAGGCTCTATGGGTACAGCTGAATAGGCTCTATGGGTACAGCTGCTATAGGCTCTATGGGTACAGCTGAATAGGCTCTATGGGTACAGCTGTACCACGTAGGAAACCTATACTAGTTGGTTGCTGCTATAAGCCACCTGGCACGGATGTGACATATCTTGATGTAATTTGTGAAATGTTGGATATCTCATGAAAGTAGGGAAATATATATATCTTTTTTGAACACCAACTGTCCAATGAGGAGAGAAACATATTTCTGTTGCCATGCAACCTGACCCAAGTTATGACATCACCGACCAGAACTTTCACTAATAGGGTCTGGTATTACATCATCAACTTGTATCGATCACATTTTTACCAACGTGGCTGGACGTTGGTCTAAAGCTGTATCAGTGGCACCAGGTTACGGTGATCATAACCTGGTTGAACTCACTAGGAACACTACAATACCAGAGGCCCTAAGGTAATCTACCACAGGTCCTACAGAGGGTTCAATCAGGACTCACTCACTAGGAACACTACAATACCAAAGGCCCTAAGGTAATTTACCACAGGTCCTACAGAGGGTTCAATCAGGACTCACTCACTAGGAACACTACAATACCAGAGGCCCTAAGGTAATCTACCACAGGTCCTACAGAGGGTTCAATCAGGACTCACTCACTAGGAACACTACAATACCAGAGGCCCTAAGGTAATCTACCACAGGTCCTACAGAGGGTTCAATCAGGACTCACTCACTAGGAACACTAAAATACCTGGCCCTAAGGTAATCTACCACAGGTCCTACAGAGGGTTCAATCAGGACTCACTCACTAGGAACACTACAATACCAGAGGCCCTAAGGTAATCTACCACAGGTCCTACAGAGGGTTCAATCAGGACTCACTCACTAGGAACACTACAATACCAGAGGCCCTAAGGTAATCTACCACCGGTCCTACAGAGGGTTCAATCAGGACTCACTCACTAGGAACACTAAAATACCTGGCCCTAAGGTAATCTACCACAGGTCCTACAGAGGGTTCAATCAGGACTCACTCACTAGGAACACTACAATACCAGAGGCCCTAAGGTAATCTACCACAGGTCCTACAGAGGGTTCAATCAGGACTCACTCACTAGGAACACTACAATACCAGAGGCCCTAAGGTAATCTACCACAGGTCCTGCAGAGGGTTCAATCACGAATCACTCACTAGGAACACTACAATACCTGGCCCTAAGGTAATCTACCACAGGTCCTACAGAGGGTTCAATCACGACTCGTTTGTGGATGAGATTTAGAATGTGCCAATGGTTAGAAGTGTGCAGTAAGGATGATCCTGAAATGTCGCTAAGTTTGTTCATGAAATGATTTATGAGTATAGCTGATAAACACGCCCCTTTAAGAACTGATTTGAGTATAGCTGATAAACACGCCCCTTTAAGAAATGATTTATGAGTATAGCTGATAAACACGCCCCTTTAAGAAATGATTTATGAGTATAGCTGATAAACACGCCCCTTTAAGAAATAATTTATGAGTATAGCTGATAAACACGCCCCTTTAAGAAATTATTTATGAGTATAGCTGATAAACACGCCCCTTTAAGAAAATGCACTGTGAGGTCAAACGGTGCCCCATGGATTGATGACGAGCTGAGAAATGTAATGATTCAATGATGAGAGACCAAAACAGCAGCAGATAAATCTGGCACTCTGATGAGCAAAGTTATTGTAAATTAAGAAATCTTGTTACCAAGATTAACAAGAAGAAGAAGAAGAAGAAGGGATTCTATCAGTAAATGGGGGGGAAAAAACAGTGGAGAAAGTTGAACACTATTATGGGTAGGAATTCGAACATGTCTGCCCTCTTTTGTTCAATCAGAGGGTATATTTAATTCCAAAACCACACGACATCGCAAACTACTTTAATTAATATTTTACAGGCAAAGTGGACAAGTTGAGGAATGTTATGATTCCAACTGATGGCTCCATGTCATACACCTAGGGTTGCACATGGGGAAACGTTCCCTGGGAATTAATGGGAATATATGGGAATTAACAGGAATATATGGGAATTAACGGGAATTAACGGGAATTAACAGGAATATATGGGAATTAACGGGAATATATGGGAATTAACAGGAATATATGGGAATTAACGGGAATTAACGGGAATATATGGGAATTAACGGGAATTAACGGGAATATGTGGGAATTAACGGGAATATATGGGAATTAACAGGAATATATGGGAATTAACGGGAATATATGGGAATTAACGGGAATATATGGGAATTAACGGGAATTAACGGGAATATGTGGGAATTAACGGGAATATATGGGAATTAACAGGAATATATGGGAATTAACGGGAATATGTGGGAATTAACGGGAATATGTGGGAATTAACGGGAATATATGGGAATTAACAGGAATATATGGGAATTAACGGGAATTAACAGGAATATATGGGAATTAATGGGAATATGTGGGAATTAATGGGAATATGTGGGAATTAACGGGAATATATGGGAATTAACGGGAATATATGGGAATTAACGGGAATATATGGGAATTAACAGGAATATGTGGGAATTAACGGGAATATGTGGGAATTAACGGGAATATATGGGAATTAACAGGAATATATGGGAATTAACGGGAATATGTGGGAATTAACAGGAATATATGGGAATTAACGGGAATATATGGGAATTAACGGGAATATATGGGAATTAATGGGAATATGTGGGAATTAACGGGAATATGTGGGAATTAACGGGAATATGTGGGAATTAACGGGAATATATGGGAATTAACGGGAATATGTGGGAATTAACGGGAATATGTGGGAATTAATATTAATACCATTTAAATGTAGATGTTTTTTGCATTGGATATATTTACCATATTAAATGGAGACAGAAACATAAACCTTTTACATTATCTTAAGTAGACATTACAAATTATTAAATCCTTCCAATATAATTTTTTAAAAACTATTTAGTTACGAATTGAACTTCAATTAAATGAGTTGACTCTTCACATGGGATGATTTCACTGAACAACAAAAGAAAGGGAATATTGAATGATCCCCAATGATCCATCGCATCTCCCAAAAACATTTTCAACATCTGTAAAATGATAGTCTAGAAACTAAAGCTTTGGTTGTCTTCCTCTCAGGCTTCCATGTCTTCTCCCTGGACCTTCTCAAATGTCCACCTCTCAAACATCAGACTCTGAGGCCTCATCTTCACTGTCACTTTCCAACCTTGTTGAGGATGGCTCGATGTCAGGCACAAAAAGCCTCAAATCTGCCCGGATGGCCACCAATTTTTCAACCCTTGTATTGGTCAGCCTGTTGCGTGCTTTGGTGTGTGTGTTCCCAAACAAGGACCAGCCTCTGAGGAGGCTGATGTTGGTGGGATTTGGGGGATGATGGAGGCAACAGGGGAAAGAGCCTCAGATCCACAAAGTCCCTTCCACCAGGTGGCTGATGAGATATGTTGGCACGACTGTCATATTGCATCTCCATCCCAAAGCCCTTGCTTGGAAGTGTACTTTGCCAGACTGCCAAGAACCTTGCCCTCATCCAGGACAAGGTGGTGAGACACAGTAGTGATCACACCATAGGCCTTGTTGATCTCTGAACCAGACAGGATGCTCTTGCCAGCATACTTGGGGTCCAACATGTACGCTGTGGCGTGTACTGGCTTCAGGCAGAAGTCTTCACGCTTTTTGATGTATTTCAGAACTGCAGTTTCCTCTGCTTGGAGCAACAGTGAAGTGGGCAGGGCACTACTGATATCTTCTCTTACATCTACAAGCAGAGTCTGAACATCAGACAGGATGGCATTGTCTCCCTCAATCCGTGCAATGGCTACTGCTATAGGTTTCAGGAGTTTCAGGCTGAGTTTCACTCTCTCTCCCGAAATACATCATCCAGGAGGATCCTCTTGATGGGGCTGTCCATATCGGCAGACTGTGATATAGTAATTTCTTGGAGAGACTCCTTCCCCTCCAGGAGACTCAAACATGATGACAACACCACCCCAACAGATGTTGCTGGGCAGCTTCAATGTGGTGCTCTTATTCTTCTCACTTTGCTTGGTGAGGTAGATTGCTGCTATAACTTGATGACCCTTCACATACCTAACCATTTCCTTGGTTCTCTTGTAGAGTGTATCCATTGTTTTCAGTGCCATGATGTCCTTGAGGAGCTGGCTCAGACAGTGTAGTAGTGTGGGCTCAATAGCATCTCATTAGTGTGCAAGATCTTGAGAATCAGCTGTAGATGTGATGGAAGAATGCACTGTGCATGCAGAGGGTTGCAAATCCATTGAATTGAGGATAGTTTAACCACAATATGCTACAAGACCTAGAATTGTATTAATGTGTATCCCACAAAAAAAGGTTCACTGTTATAAGCTACATTTTTTAAAAATGAATTTAAGTAAAATTCCCCAAGGCAATGCATGTTAAACTTTCATCAAGTAGAACGGGAAGAGGTAGAAAGGACGCTGTTGCCTCTTTCGGATGACAAGTCACCTGGTACCGATAATCTAGATGGCAAATTGCTTAGAGTTACAGCTAACCAAATATCAGCCCCAAATATCTACCCCAAATATCTACCCCAATTCGCTACATATTTTTTACTTCTTATGGGCAGGTGGGACGGTCTACTCACAGACATCACAAATGGTCCTTTTGTTCAATAATGTCCTTCTTTATATCCATAGAAACTCAGTTTAGCTGGCACGCTTCAGTCAATAATCCACCCAGTTTCCCCTCCATCAAAATGCATACAAAATGAATCCCAAACGTTACTAATAACCTTATCCAAACAAGTCAAACATCTTTTATAATCAAACCTTAGGTACCCTAAAACGTAAATAAACTTTCAAATTTAAGACGGAGAATCGTTATAGTCTTTACCGGAGAAAAATACCAAAGAACGCGCTCTTCCACGTGCTTGGAAACACTACAGCCAAAATGGGAGCCGCCTAGAAAAACTATCATTTCTGGCTCATTTAAAAAAAAAAAAACAGCCTGAAACTCTTTCTAAAGAGTGTTGACATCTAGTGGAAGCCCTAGGAACTGCAATCTGGGAGGATTTCACCTTATTATAAAAGTGACAGCCATTGAAAACAGTGGTAGGCAGAATTTTTTCTCAAGGGGGGGGGGGGGGGGGGTTTGTCCTCGAGTTTTCGCCTGCCATATCAGTTCTGTTATACACACATACATAATTTTAACAGTTTTAGAAACTTTAGAGTGTTTTCTATCCATATCCTAGCTTCTGGGCCTGAGTAACAGGTAGTTTACTTTGGGCACGCTTTTCATCATCTGGACATGAAAATACTGCCCCCTACCCAAGAGAGGTTAATAAGTGATGTATGGGGTGGGCCCAGAAGTCTGGAAAGAGTCAAAGGTTATTCTACTACCTAAGGATAAAAAAATCTGCATTCACTGGTCCTTATAGTCGTCCTATAAACTTGCTGCTGGTGTTAAGTATTGGAAAAAATTGTATCTGTACAAATCAAGGATTATTTCTCATGTAATGGTCTGATAATGGGTTTCCAGCATACAAAGAAGGGCATCCTACGAGTACGAGCCTTAACACAAATGACAGATGATTGGTTAAGGAGTGTGGATGACAGGAAGTTAGTTGGTGCAGGGTTGCTAGATTTCAATGCTGCCTTTGATGTAATTGACCATGAACTGTTACTAGGAAAACTCAAATGTTATGGTTTTAAGTCTGCAGCTCTATCCTGGATGGAAAGCTATCTATCCAGGACAGGAGAAGGCAAAAGGTTTTCTTTAATGGTAAAGGTATACACTGTGGTGTTCCTCAAGGAAGCTGCCTAGGCCCACTTCTCTCTTTAACTTAATTAATAAACAAAGCAAGAGTGGTCATGTAATGCTGATGACTCTACAAGCAGCATCAGAATGTTAATGAGCTAACAGATGTACTGAGCAGTGAACTAAGATGTCTGACGGGGGTTGATATGAAACAAATTGGTTTCTAAAACGAAATGTATTGTATTTGGTTCAAGATATATGCTTGCTGATGATCCCCAATTGAATTTGTGGATGAATAGAATGCATGTAGATCAAGCCTATGCCTCCTGGTAGTATGAATTTGGGATATATCATCCCACAACTGTCCCAGAGTCAGTTTGGAATAGGCTATTTCTTTCTCGACAAGCTGACCAATAAAATAGGATATAAATACGAACAAAAATTATACTTTGGGGGATAGTAGATTGCACAGTTGCCACAAAAATCAGGTGACAACATCACAGAGATGATTGGTGAAATCGAATCTACTCGCGCATATGAGAGACTTTGAGGCCACGGGAAGATGTTTTGGGGTGGGTGTGTTGTGCTGTGGATATTTTTGTTTTTTTTACATTTAAAAAAAAATATTGTAATCTATCAGGGAGTGCTGCTTATTGAAAGCAGTGACAGAGCTTTATCCTTGTCGCTAACATGACTCCTCACCCTCCAAACAAGTTCCTGCAGTTTGAAGCTACTGATCTGCACACCGTTGTCTAACAGCGGAATGTATGAGTGTGTTGAGAAACTGCGATGTGATGTTGCATTTTGAAACGCTTTGGGAGGCCTGGAGAGAAAGCACCAGCACCAGCTTCAAGCATAACAACAGACTCTGTATTCAGATCCCTATTATTTATTTATTTATTTAATTATTTAATTATTTATTTATTTATTTATTTATTTATTTATTTATTTAATTAATAAATTATTTATTTATTTATTTATTTATTTATTTAATTAATTAATTATTTATTTATTTATTTTATTACTATTTCCATGTTTTGTTATGTTACAGCCTTGTTCTATAATTTATTAAATATTTTCCCCCCTCATCAATCTACACACGATATCCCATAATGACAAAGCGAAAACAGGTTTTTAGAAATGTTTGCAAATGTATTACAAATTTTAAAAAAACAGAAAGACCTTATTTACAGCATCAGTCTTCAGACCCTTTGCTATGAGACTCGAAATTGAGCTCAGGTGCATCCTGTTTCCATTGATCATCCTTGAGATGTTTCTACGACTTGATTGGAGTCCAACTGTGGTAAATTCTATTGATTGGACATGATTTGGAAAGGCACAGACCTGTCTATATAACGTCCCACAGTTGATAGTGCATGTCAGAGCAAAAACCAAGCCATGAGGTCGAATGCATTGTTTGTAGAGCTCAGAGACAGGATTGTGTCGAGGCACAGATCTGGGGAAGGGTACCTAAACATTTCTACAGCATTGAAGTTCACCAAGAACACAGTGGCCTCCATCATTCTTAAATGGAAGAAGTTTGGAACCACCAAGACTCTTCCTAGAGCTGGCTGCCCGGCCAAACTGAGCAATCAGGGGAGAAGGGCTTGGTTAGGGAGGTGACCAATAACCAGATGGTCACTCTGACAGATCTCCAGAGTTCCACTGTGGAGATGGGAGAAACTTCCAGAAGGACAACCATCTCTGCAGCACTCCACCAATCAGGCCTTTATGGTAGAGTGACCAGACGGAAGCCACTCCTCAGCAAAAGGCAACTAAAGGACTCTCAGACCATGAGAAACAAGATACATCAAGATTATCTGGTCTGATGAAACTCCCCAAAAACAGGTGTGCCAACTTTGTAGCGTCCTACCCAAGAAGACTCGAGGCTGTAATCGCTGGTTAAGGTGCTTCAACAAAGTACTGCGTAAAGGGTCTGAATACTTATGTAAATGTGATATTTCAGTTTTTAAATGTTTTATTATTTACCTGTAGTCTGGGTAAAATTCAGATAAATCAAATTTGTAAATCAATCATAGTGATCATGTGGATAGGGGGTGGGGGGGTGGGGGGGGTTATCCAAGGGACTCTGAACACATTGAGAAAACTAAGTGTCAAACACAAAGTAGCAGAGCAGCAGACAGAATAAAGTAGCCTACTATCTATGGTGGTGAAATAGATATCATTTTAGATGTCTCTGTAGTATTCCCACATACTTGAATGTAGTTGCAGTAGTCTGAATGTCTTAGAGTCTAGACACTGCAGAACACACACGTGATAATATATAGGCCTCCTGTCTATGTGATAATATGAAGCACATATTCAGATTACAAACCTTAGTTTTAAAAACCTACCCACAATGCCTCTCACCGTGTACCATGTAGCATCTCCGTGTACTCTCTCTGACAGCCATGTTTCATAACGCTGTACAGTAGACTACTGTCTGATCTGAGGTCATTTCATAACGCTGTACAGTAGACTACTGTCTGATCTGAGGTCATTTCATAACGCTGTACAGTAGACTACTGTCTGATCTGAGGTCATTTCATAACGCTGTACAGTAGACCACTGTCTGATCTGAGGTCATTTCATAACGCTGTACAGTAGACTACTGTCTGATCTGAGGTCATTTCATAACGCTGTACAGTAGACTACTGTCTGATCTGAGGTCATTTCATAACGCTGTACAGTAGACCACTGTCTGATCTGAGGTCATTTCATAACGCTGTACAGTAGACCACTGTCTGATCTGAGGTCATTTCATAACGCTGTACAGTAGACTACTGTCTGATCTGAGGTCATTTCATAACGCTGTACAGTAGACTACTGTCTGATCTGAGGTCATTTCATAACGCCGTACAGTAGACTACTGTCTGATCTGAGGTAATTTCATAACACCGTACAGTAGACTACTGTCTGATCTGAGGTCATTTCATAACACCGTACAGTAGACTACTGTCTGATCTGAGGTCATTTCATAACGCTGTACAGTAGACTACTGTCTGATCTGAGGTCATTTCATAACGCTGTACAGTAGACCACTGTCTGATCGGAGGTCATTTCATAACGCTGTACAGTAGACTACTGTCTGATCTGAGGTAATTTCATAACGCATTACAGTAGACTACTGTCTGATCTGAGGTCATTTCATAACGCTGTACAGTAGACTACTGTCTGATCTGAGGTCATTTCATAACGCTGTACAGTAGACTACTGTCTGATCTGAGGTCATTTCATAACGCCGTACAGTAGACTACTGTCTGATCTGAGGTCATTTCATAACGCTGTACAGTAGACTACTGTCTGATCTGAGGTCATTTCATAACGCTGTACAGTAGACTACTGTCTGATCTGAGGTCATTTCATAACGCTGTACAGTAGACTGTCTGATCTGAGGTCATTTCATAACGCTGTACAGTAGACTACTGTCTGATCTGAGGTCATTTCATAACGCCGTACAGTAGACTACTGTCTGATCTCTCCCCTCTCTCTCCCCCCTCTCTCCCCTCTCCCCCCTCTCTCCCCCTCCCCTCTCTCCCTCCCCTCTCTCCCCCCTCTCTCTCTCCCTCCCCTCTCCCCCCCCCTCTCTCTCCCCCTCTCTCCGCCCTCTCTCCCTCCATCTCTCTCTCCCCTCTCCCTCCTCTCTCTCCCCCTGTCTCTGTCTCTATCAGATGGGGATAAGGCCCCAGCAGCAGACACAGTCACAGAAGAAGAAGAGATGAGTTGTGTCAGTGATACAGAGGAAAGAACACCCACCTCCTCCCCCAAACCTCCCCCATCCCTGACCCCTACACCCACCTCCTCCCCCAAACCTCCCCCATCCCTGACCCCTACACCCACCTCCTCCTCCATCCCTCTGACCTCCAACCCACTGGACCACAACGCTACACCAACACCCACCTCCTCTTCCATGGTCGTCCAGGATCGAGGCCCGGGTCTGGGGTTAGGCCAGGATCTCAGCCAGGACACCATGGATAACCCTCTGGATAAGGACCTGTCCCTCTCCTCCATCCTGGCCCTGCTGTGTGGGGGGAACCCTCTCCAAGGCCTGGGTAGAGAGCTAGCTTCCAGCCCACCCTGTGCCCTGGAGCCTGGGGTTACGACCCTGGGAGGAGAGGGAAGGATGAAGGGAGGAAGGAGAGAAGGAGGAGAAGGAGGAGGAGGAGGAGGAAGAGAGGGAGACTCTTCTCCGCTGGGTTTACTCCCAGATGTCCCTCCTCTCTCCCAGCATTCTTTGCAGCTCAGCGCCTTGGCCCAGAGAGTAGCCAAGACCTCCTCCTCCTCCTTTTCTTTCACCCTCTCCTCCTCCTCCTCTCCTGCTGCTGTCTCCTCTAATCAGGTGTCTGGGTGTTCCTCCAGGGACTTCCATGGGAGGCCGGCAGGGCTGGATGTGTGGCCCAGCCTCGGGTGCTCCTGGGCGGGTAAAGAGGGCCGCCTCTCCCCTGATTCTGCCATCCAGAGGCTGAGAGCAGCAGCAGCCAATGCTGTGCTACACAACAGGCCCACGGCACCCTCCTCCTCTTCCTCCTTTATCCCCTCCTCCTCCTCTCCCTCCCTCTCTTCCTCCTTTATCCCCTCCTCCTCCTCTCCCTCCCTCTCTTCCTCCTTTATCCCCTCCTCCTCTCCCTCCCTCTCTTCCTCCTTTATCCCCTCCTCCTCCTCTCCCTCCCTCTCTTCCTCCTTTATCCCCTCCTCCTCTCCCTCCCTCTCTTCCTCCTTTATCCCCTCCTCCTCCTCTCCCTCCCTCTCTTCCTCCTTTATCCCCTCCTCTCCCTCCCTCTCTTCCTCCTTTATCCCCTCCTCCTCCTCTCCCTCCCTCTCTTCCTCCTTTATCCCCTCCTCCTCTCCTTCCCTCTCTTCCTCCTTTGTCCACTCCTCCTCTCCCTCTCTCTCCTTCCCTATAGCTGCAGGAGGTGCAGGGTTGCAGGAGGGCTTGTGTCTGACCCTGGACTCCTTTCCCAGCCCCCTCTCCGCTCCCTCTTCCTCCGCTAGCTCCACCCTCACTGCCCTGTCCCAGAAGGTCAACCTGCGAGGTCAGGGTTCTAAGGTCACCGGGTCAGAGGTGACAGGCTCAGGCCAGCAGCGCTCTACCTCGCCCTACTCCTTCCTCTCCTTCCACTCCCCCGATCCTCAGTCTCAACTCACAGAACAGAGCTCCTCCAGGGTAGTGGAGAACCAGAGGGGGCCAGAGCCTAGCCTCATGGAGGAGAACCAAACCCGGGCAGAGAACCAGGGCTCAGCCCCTCCTCAGCCCCAGGTGGAGATGCCCAGCCTGCATCCATTACTGATCACCAACCCCCTGGGAGAGATCAACCCAGGAGGACCAGCAGGTAGACTGTCTGTGTGTCTGTGTGTAAAGGGATTTCATTGCAAAGTGTTACTGTGCAAACACCAACATACAGTATAGAAACGGTATGTCCCCCCACCCCCCCACCCCCCCCACCCCCCAGGTGTATTCCAGTGTTCAGTGTGCGGTCTGCGGATGAAGAGGAAGAGCTATTGGAGGAGACACATGTCGGTTCACACAGGGATAAAGAGTCAACAGTGTCAGCTCTGTCCCTTCCGCTGCGCACGCAAGGACAACCTGACCGCGCACATGAAGGTTCACACACACACACACACACACACACACATTAAGGTTCACACACACACACACGCAGCACATATTAAGGTTCACACACACACACACACACACACACACACACACACACACACACACACACACACACACACACACACACACACACACACACACACACAGCACATATTAAGGTTCACACACACACACACACACACACACACACACACACACACACACACAGCACATATTAAGGTTCACACACACACACACACACACACACACACACACACACACACACACACACACACAGCACATATTAAGGTTCACACACACACACACACACAGCACATATTAAGGTTCACACACACACACACAGCACATATTAAGGTTCACACACACACACACAGCACATATTAAGGTTCACACACACACACACACACAGCACATATTAAGGTTCACACACACAGCACATTTTAAGGTTCACACACACACACACACAGCACATTTTAAGGTTCACACACACACACACACACAGCACATATTAAGGTTCACACACACACACACACATGCATGTGCAAGCAGACACGGACACACGGGCGAAACATTTTAGTTGAATCCACATCAACCATCTCAATATTTAGCAGTCATGAAGGGAAAGACAATTATCTCTCTCTTTCTCTCTCAGGTTCACAGGCAGCAGGAGAAAGGGGAAGAGTTTCAGTGTGACCTTTGCCCTTTCACCTCACTCCGCCTCTTCAGCCTGAAGCTGCACATGAGACGCCACCAGAGAACTAACCCCGGAGACACACACACTCCCACACAGGACACAAACGCACTCACA
>NC_034189.2:3839294-3854294 GCF_002021735.2 Oncorhynchus kisutch | reverse complement strand
TGTTATAGCAGCAATGTTCCAACATCTAGTGGAAAGCCTTCCCAGAAGAGTGGAGGCTGTTATAGCAGCAATGTTCCAACATCTAGTGGAAAGCCTTCCCAGAAGAGTGGAGGCTGTTATAGCAGCAATGTTCCAACATCTAGTGGAAAGCCTTCCCAGAAGAGTGGAGGCTGTTATAGCAGCAATGTTCCAACATCTAGTGGAAAGCCTTCCCAGAAGAGTGGAGGCTGTTATAGCAGCAATGTTCCAACATCTAGTGGAAAGCCTTCCCAGAAGAGTGGAGGCTGTTATAGCAGCAATGTTCCAACATCTAGTGGAAAGCCTTCCCAGTAGAGTGGAGGCTGTTATAGCAGCAATGTTCCAACATCTAGTGGAAAGCCTTCCCAGAAGAGAGGAGGCTGTTATAGCAGCAATGTTCCAACATCTAGTGGAAAGCCTTCCCAGAAGAGTGGAGGCTGTTATAGCAGCAATGTTCCAACATCTAGTGGAAAGCCTTCCCAGAAGAGTGGAGGCTGTTATAGCAGCAATGTTCCTACATCTAGTGGAAAGCCTTCCCAGAAGAGTGGAGGCTGTTATAGCAGCAATGTTCCACCATCTAGTGGAAAGCCTTCCCAGAAGAGTGGAGGCTGTTATAGCAGCAATGTTCCAACATCTAGTGGAAAGCCTTCCCAGAAGAGTGGAGGCTGTTATAGCAGCAATGTTCCAACATCTAGTGGAAAGCCTTCCCAGAAGAGTGGAGGCTGTTATAGCAGCAATGTTCCAACATCTAGTGGAAAGCCTTCCCAGAAGAGAGGAGGCTGTTATAGCAGCAATGTTCCAACATCTAGTGGAAAGCCTTCCCAGAAGAGTGGAGGCTGTTATAGCAGCAATGTTCCAACATCTAGTGGAAAGCCTTTCCAGAAGAGTGGAGGCTGTTATAGCAGCAATGTTCCAACATCTAGTGGAAAGCCTTCCCAGAAGAGTGGAGGCTGTTATAGCAGCAATGTTCCAACATCTAGTGGAAAGCCTTCCCAGAAGAGTGGAGGCTGTTATAGCAGCAATGTTCCAACATCTAGTGGAAAGCCTTCCCAGAAGAGTGGAGGCTGTTATAGCAGCAATGTTCCAACATCTAGTGGAAAGCCTTCCCAGTAGAGTGGAGGCTGTTATAGCAGCAATGTTCCAACATCTAGTGGAAAGCCTTCCCAGAAGAGAGGAGGCTGTTATAGCAGCAATGTTCCAACATCTAGTGGAAAGCCTTCCCAGAAGAGTGGAGGCTGTTATAGCAGCAATGTTCCAACATCTAGTGGAAAGCCTTCCCAGAAGAGAGGAGGCTGTTATAGCAGCAATGTTCCAACATCTAGTGGAAAGCCTTCCCAGAAGAGTGGAGGCTGTTATAGCAGCAATGTTCCAACATCTAGTGGAAAGCCTTCCCAGAAGAGAGGAGGCTGTTATAGCAGCAATGTTCCAACATCTAGTGGAAAGCCTCCCAGAAGAGTGGAGGCTGTTATAGCAGCAATGTTCCAACATCTAGTGGAAAGCCTTCCCAGAAGAGAGGAGGCTGTTATAGCAGCAATGTTCCAACATCTAGTGGAAAGCCTTCCCAGAAGAGTGGAGGCTGTTATAGCAGCAATGTTCCAACATCTAGTGGAAAGCCTTCCCAGTAGAGTGGAGGCTGTTATAGCAGCAATGTTCCAACATCTAGTGGAAAGCCTTCCCAGAAGAGAGGAGGCTGTTATAGCAGCAATGTTCCAACATCTAGTGGAAAGCCTTCCCAGAAGAGTGGAGGCTGTTATAGCAGCAATGTTCCAACATCTAGTGGAAAGCCTTCCCAGAAGAGTGGAGGCTGTTATAGCAGCAATGTTCCAACATCTAGTGGAAAGCCTTCCCAGAAGAGTGGAGGCTGTTATAGCAGCAATGTTCCAACATCTAGTGGAAAGCCTTCCCAGAAGAGTGGATGCTGTTATAGCAGCAATGTTCCAACATCTAGTGGAAAGCCTTCCCAGAAGAGTGGATGCTGTTATAGCAGCAATGTTCCAACATCTAGTGGAAAGCCTTCCCAGAAGAGTGGAGGCTGTTATAGCAGCAACTCCATATTAATGCCCATGATTTTGGAATGAGATGTTGGACGAGCAGGTGTCCACATACTGTATAACACACACATAGACTCCCTGTCCCTTATGCTTGCTCCTCCTCCCTCTTCCACCAATCACAGAGAAGCAGGAAGTGGTGGTCCAGGGTTTAAAGGTGAAAGAGGAGGAGGAGCCTATGGAGATTGACCCCCTGACCCCCAGCGTGACACCTGCCCCTATCCTGCCCCCAGGGGAGCGAGTGGGGGGGAGGGGTGAGAAGACACCCCCTCCACCTCTCCTTCCTAAAGAAGACCAGGATCTGTTCCAGAGAGATCTCTTCTCCCAGGACATCTCAGTCAAAATGGCCTCTGCTCTCCTTTACCAACTGTCAGGTATCCACAACACTCTAGAACCTTTCACCCACTGTCAGGTACCCACAACACTCTAGAACCTTTCACCAACTGTCAGGTACCCACAACTCTCTAGAACCTTCTACCAACTGTCAGGTACCCACAACACTCTAGAGCCTTTCACCAACTGTCAGGTACCCACAACTTTCTAGAACCTTCTACCAACTGTCAGTTACCCACAACACTCTAGAGCCTTTCACCAACTGTCAGGTACCCACAACTCTCTAGAACCTTCCACCAACTGTCAGATACCCATAACACTCTATAAACTTCCACCAACTGTCAGATACCCACAAAACTCTAGAGACTTTCACCAACTGTCAGGTACCCACAACATTCTAGAACCTTCTACCAACTGTCAGGTACCCACAACATTCTAGAACCTTCTACCAACTGTCAGGTATCCACAACACTCTAGAACCTTCTCGCAACACTTTAGAACCTTCTACCAACTGTCAGGTACACACAACCATCTAAAACATTCTACCAACACTCTAGAACCTTCTACCAACTGTCAGGTACCCACAACACTCTAGAACCTTCTACCAACTGTCAGGTACCCACAACATTCTAGAACCTTCTACCAACTGTCAGGTACCCACAACATTCTAGAACCTTCTACCAACTGTCAGGTACCAACACTCTAGAACCTTCTACCAACACTCTAGAACCTTCTACCAACTATCAGGTACCCATAACCCTCTAGAACCTTCTACCAACACTCTAGAACCTTCTACCAACTGTCAGGTTTAGTTCATCAGGATCGCCTATTGGCTACCGCACATGCAGCAGCTACTATTCCTGGGGTCCACATGAACCATACGAATACATGACACAGTACAGAACAGTTCTAGACAAGGACACAGTACAGAACAGTTCTAGACAAGGACACAGTACAGAACAGTTCTAGACAAGGACACAATAAAGAACAGTTCTAGACAAGGACACAGTACAGAACAGTTCTAGACAAGGACACAATACAGAACAGTTATAGACAAGGACACAGTACAGAACAGTTATAGACAAGGACACAGTACAGAACAGTTCTAGACAAGGACACAGTACAGAACAGTTCTAGACAAGGACACAGTACAGAACAGTTCTAGACAAGGACACAGTACAGAACAGTTCTAGACAAGGACACAGTACAGAACGGTTCTAGACAAGGACACAGTACAGAACAGTTCTAGACAAGGACACAGTACAGAACAGTTCTAGACAAGGACACAACACGATCACTGCCTCATTGCCTGCATCCGTAATGGGTCAGCGGTCAAACGACCTCCACTCATCACTGTAAAACGCTCCCTGAAACACTTCTGCGAGCAGGCCTTTCTAATCGACCTGGCCGGGGTATCCTGGAAGGATATTGATCTCATCCCGTCAGTAGAGGATGCCTGGATATTTTTTTTAAATGCCTTCCTAACCATCTTAAATAAACATGCCCCATTTAAGAAATTTAGAACCAGGAACAGATATAGCCCTTGGTTCTCCCCAGACCTGACTGCCCTTAACCAACACAAAAACATCCTATGGCGTTCTGCATTAGCATCGAACAGCCCCCGTGATATGCAGCTGTTCAGGGAAGCTAGAAATCATTATACACAGGCAGTTAGAAAAGCCAAGGCTAGCTTTTTCAAGCAGAAATTTGCTTCCTGCAACAGTAACTCAAAAAAGTTCTGGGACACTGTAAAGTCCATGGAGAATAAGAACACCTCCTCCCAGCTGCCCACTGCACTGAAGATAGGAAACACTGTCACCACTGATAAATCCACCATAATTGAGAATTTCAATAAGCATTTTTCTACGGCTGGCCATGCTTTCCACCTGGCTACTCCTACCCCGGACAACAGCACTGCACCCCCAACAGCAACTCGCCCAAGCCTTCCCCATTTCTCCTTCTCCCAAATCCATTCAGCTGATGTTCTGAAAGAGCTGCAAAATCTGGACCCCTACAAATCAGCCGGGCTAGACAATCTGGACCCTTTCTTTCTAAAATTATCTGCCGAAATTGTTGCCACCCCTATTACTAGCCTGTTCAACCTCTCTTTCGTGTCGTCTGAGATTCCCAAAGATTGGAAAGCAGCTGCGGTCATCCCCCTCTTCAAAGGGGGGGACACTCTTGACCCAAACTGCTACAGACCTATATCTATCCTACCGTGCCTTTCTAAGGTCTTCGAAAGCCAAGTCAACAAACAGATTACCGACCATTTCGAATCTCACCATACCTTTTCTGCTATGCAATCCGGTTTCAGAGCTGGTCATGGGTGCACCTCAGCCACGCTCAAGGTCCTAAACGATATCTTAACCGCCATCGATAAGAAACATTACTGTGCAGCCGTATTCATTGATCTGGCCAAGGCTTTCGACTCTGTCAATCACCATATCCTCATCGGCAGACTCGACAGCCTTGGTTTCTCAAATGATTGCCTCGCCTGGTTCACCAACTACTTCTCTGATAGAGTTCAGTGTGTCAAATCGGAGGGTCTGCTGTCCGGACCTCTGGCAGTCTCTATGGGGGTGCCACAGGGTTCAATTCTTGGACCGACTCTCTTCTCTGTATACATCAATGAGGTCGCTCTTGCTGCTGGTGAGTCCCTGATCCACCTCTACGCAGACGACACCATTCTGTATACTTCCGGCCCTTCTCTGGACACTGTGTTAACAACCCTCCAGGCAAGCTTCAATGCCATACAACTCTCCTTCCGTGGCCTCCAATTGCTCTTGAATGCAAGTAAAACTAAATGCATGCTCTTCAACCGATCGCTGCCTGCACCTACCCGCCTGTCCAACATCACTACTCTGGACGGCTCTGACTTAGAATACGTGGACAACTACAAATACTTAGGTGTCTGGTTAGACTGTAAACTCTCCTTCCAGACCCATATCAAACATCTCCAACCCAAAGTTAAATCTAGAATTGGCTTCCTATTTCGCAACAAAGCATCCTTCACTCATGCTGCCAAACATACCCTTGTAAAACTGACCATCCTACCAATCCTCGACTTTGGCGATGTCATTTACAAAATAGCCTCCAATACCCTTCTCAACAAATTGGATGCAGTCTATCACAGTGCAATCCGTTTTATCACCAAAGCCCCATATACTACCCACCATTGCGACCTGTACGCTCTCGTTGGCTGGCCCTCGCTTCATACTCGTCGCCAAACCCACTGGCTCCATGTCATCTACAAGACCCTGCTAGGTAAAGTCCCCCCTTATCTCAGCTCGCTGGTCACCATAGCATCTCCCACCTGTAGCACACGCTCCAGCAGGTATATCTCTCTAGTCACCCCCAAAACCAATTCTTTCTTTGGCCGCCTCTCCTTCCAGTTCTCTGCTGCCAATGACTGGAACGAACTACAAAAATCTCTGAAACTGGAAACACTTATCTCCCTCACTAGCTTTAAGCACCAACTGTCAGAGCAGCTCACAGATTACTGCACCTGTACATAGCCCACCTATAATTTAGCCCAAACAACTACCTCTTTCCCAACTGTATTTAATTTTAATTAATTTATTTATTTTGCTCCTTTGCACCCCATTATTTTTATTTCTACTTTGCACATTCTTCCATTGCAAAACTACCATTCCAGTATTTTACTTGCTATATTGTATTTACTTTGCCATCATGGCCTTTTTTGCCTTTACCCTCCCTTCTCACCTCATTTGCTCACATTGTATATAGACTTGTTTATACTGCATTATTGACTGTATGTTTGTTTTTACTCCATGTGTAACTCTGTGTCGTTTTATCTGTCGAACTGCTTTGCTTTATCTTGGCCAGGTCACAATTGTAAATGAGAACTTGTTCTCAACTTGCCTACCTGGTTAAATAAAGGTAAATAAATAAATAAATAAAATAAAGACCAGTTATAGACAAGGACACAATAAAGACCAGTTATAGACAAGGACACAATAAAGACCAGTTATAGACAAGGACACAGTACAGAACAGTTCTAGACAAGGACACAATAAAGACCTATATATTTTATAGACACCAAGAGACAACAAAAATACTATTTACACACTATGCATATACTTCATATATCCAGTTAAATGAGAGCTTTAGAAAGAGGAGAGGTGCTGTGATTCAAGATGTTTAAACCCATAGTGGTGTTTCTGATGGGGTTTGTGTTCAGTGTATAATAGTGGTGTTTCTGATGGGGTTTGTGTTCAGTGTATTATAGTGGTGTTTCTGATGGGGTTTGTGTTCAGTGTATAATAGTGGTGTTTCTGATGGGGTTTGTGTTCAGTGTATTATAGTGGTGTTTCTGATGGGGTTTGTGTTCAGTGTATAAACCCATAGTGGTGTTTCTGATGGGGTTTGTGTTCAGTGTATAAACCCATAGTGGTGTTTCTGATGGGGTTTGTGTTCAGTGTATAAACCCATAGTGGTGTTTCTGATGGGGTTTGTGTTTCAGTATATTATAGTGGTGTTTCTGATGGGGTTTGTGTTCAGTGTATAATAGTGGTGTTTCTGATGGGGTTTGTGTGTCTGTTTCAAGTGGATGCTAATAGATTATACAAGTGGTTAGGCCTTTTTAACACACAAATCCAGTAGTTAATTTCTCTTCAACCCTCAGCCATGAAGACGGTGTTAGTTCTCTGTGTGCAGTTCAGGACAAGTCGTGCTGCTCTTGTTCTGAGCTGCAGCTTTGATAGGTCTTTCTTTGCTGCACATGACCACATTACCAGACAGTAATTAATACGGGGGACAAGACCAGAGCCCGAACAACCAGGACAGTGGATCTTTGTACCCACAACACTCTAAAACAGGGCTCTCCAACCCTGTTCCTGGAGAGAAACCCTCCTGTAGGTTTTAACTCCAACCCTGTTCCCTGTTCCTGGAGAGAGACCCTCCTGTAGGTTTTAACTCCAACCCTGTTCCTGGAGAGAAACCCTCCTGTAGGTTTGTGGGACAACATTCCACAGGCCACAATCAACAGCCTGATCAACTCTATGAGAATCTGTGACCAACAGATTCATTTCTGTATTCCCAGTCATGTGAAATCCATAGATTAGGCCCTAATGAATTTATTTCAATTGACTGATTTCCTAATATGAACTATAACTCAGTAAAATCTTTGAAATTGTTGCATGTTGCATTTATGTTTTTGTCCAGTGAGGGTCCATTATAATTTCTACACCGTTTCGATTTGGTTTTAGTCATTTTAAAGTATATTGAGTTCATTTCCCCCGCAATTTTGTATTAGAATAGTTTTTTATTCAAATCACCTGTGAGCCGTATGTTTGACACCCCTGCTCTAGAACTTTCTACCAACTGTCAGATACAACCACCACACTCTAAAGAATTTTGCTACACTCTAGAACCTTCTAACTTCACTCTAGAACCTAACTACCCTCTAGAACCTTCTACCAACTGTCAGGCACAACCACCCCACTCAACAGCCTTCTACGACACTCTACAACTACACTCTAGAGCCTTCTACTACACTCTAGAACCTTCTACCAACTGTCAGGTACACACAGTATACACTTGCATGTACAAAACATTAAGGACACCTTCATAATATTGCCCTCAGAACAGCATCAATTTGTCGGGTTATGGACTCTACAAGGTGTTGAAAGCGTTCCACAGTGATGCTGGGTCCATGTTGACTCCAGTGCTTCCCACATTGTACCAAGTTGTCTGGATGACCTTTGGGTGGTGGACCATTCTTGATACACACAGGAAACTGTTGAGCGTGAAAAACCCAGCAGCTTTGCAGTTCTTGACACAACCCGGTGCACCTGGCACCTATTACCATACCCTGTTCAAAGGTACTTCAATATTTTGTCTTGTCCATTCACCCCTCTGAATGGCAACTGAATTGCCCCTCTGAATACACAATACATGTCTCAATTGTCTCAAGGCTTAAAAAATATTTATTTAACCCCGTCTCCTCCCCTACATCTACACTGATTGGGTTCACCTGGTCAGTCTCAGGGAAAGAACAGGTGTTCTTAATGTTTTGTCCACTCAGTGTATATCAAATGTTAATCACAATGTTATTGGTGCATTCCCAGAGTCATTAAAGCATTTGTGTCCGAAATTATACCACAAAATGTAGCGTGAAATGCTACAGCAGTCTAGGTAACTAAATGCTACAGCAGTCTAGGTAACTAAATGCTACAGCAGTCTAGGTAACTAAATGTAGCTGTGAAATGCTACAGCAGTCTAGGTAACTAAATGCTACAGCAGTCTAGGTAACTAAATGTAGCTGTGAAATGCTACAGCAGTCTAGGTAACTAAATGCTACAGCAGTCTAGGTAACTAAATGTAGCTGTGAAATGCTACAGGAGTCTAGGTAACTAAATGCTACAGCAGTCTAGGTAACTAAATGTAGCTGTGAAATGTTACAGCAGTCTAGGTAACTAAATGTAGCTGTGAAATGCTACAGCAGTCTAGGTAACTAAATGTAGCTGTGAAATGCTACAGCAGTCTAGGTAACTAAATGTAGCTGTGAAATGCTACAGCAGTCTAGGTAACTAAATGCTACAGCAGTCTAGGTAACTAAATGCTACAGCAGTCTAGGTAACTAAATGCTACAGCAGTCTAGGTAACTAAATGCTACAGCAGTCTAGGTAACTAAATGCTACAAAAGTCTAGGTAACTAAATGTAGCGTGAAATGCTACAGCAGTCTAGGTAACTAAATGCTACAGCAGTCTAGGTAACTAAATGCTACAGCAGTCTAGGTAACTAAATGCTACAGCAGTCTAGGTAACTAAATGCTACAAAAGTCTAGGTAACTAAATGTAGCGTGAAATGCTACAGCAGTCTAGGTAACTAAATGCTACAGCAGTCTAGGTAACTAAATGTAGCGTGAAATGCTACAGCAGTCTAGGTAACTAAATGCTACAGCAGTCTAGGATAACTAAATGCTACAGCAGTCTAGGTAACTAAATGCTACAGCAGTCTAGGTAACTAAATGCTACAGCAGTCTAGGTAACTAAATGCTACAGCAGTCTAGGTAACTAAATGCTACAGCAGTCTAGGTAACTAAATGCTACAGCAGTCTAGGTAACTAAATGCTACAGCAGTCTAGGTAACTAAATGTAGCTGTGAAATGCTACAGCAGTCTAGGTAACTAAATGCTACAGCAGTCTAGGTAACTAAATGCTACAGCAGTCTAGGTAACTAAATGTAGCTGTGAAATGCTACAGCAGTCTAGGTAACTAAATGCTACAGCAGTCTAGGTAACTAAATGCTACAGCAGTCTAGGTAACTAAATGTAGCTGTGAAATGCTACAGCAGTCTAGGTAACTAAATGCTACAGCAGTCTAGGTAACTAAATGCTACAGCAGTCTAGGTAACTAAATGTAGCTGTGAAATGCTACAGCAGTCTAGGTAACTAAATGTAGCTGTGAAATGCTACAGCAGTCTAGGTAACTAAATGTAGCTGTGAAATGCTACAGCAGTCTAGGTAACTAAATGCTACAGCAGTCTAGGTAACTAAATGTAGCTGTGAAATGCTACAGCAGTCTAGGTAACTAAATGTAGCTGTGAAATGCTACAGCAGTCTAGGTAACTAAATGTAGCTGTGAAATGCTACAGCAGTCTAGGTAACTAAATGTAGCGTGAAATGCTACAGCAGTCTAGGTAACTAAATGCTACAGCAGTCTAGGTAACTAACATTTGGCTCTTGTTTCTCTTCAGAAAAAGTCTGCAAAGCCAACGAGCTGAAAGAAAACGGATCCTTCTCTAGTCCTGTGGCGGAGAAGCCCTTTACCCGCCCGAACCAGCGGGACCTTACTCAACCCTCCCCAGACAAACCACAGCACGGTAGGCGAACACACTGTCTGTGGGCCCTATGTAGGTAATATGGCACCGTATGAGGCACAGGCACTGGTTGAGTCATTAACAATAAAGCCTGTGGGGTTAGAGGTCAAATAGCACCCTGTGGGGTTAGAGGTCAAATAGCACCCTGTGGGGTTAGAGGTCAAATAGCACCCTGTGGGGTTAGAGGTCAAATAGCACCCTGTGGTCAGAGGTCAGGGCTCAAATAACAGGCTCTAAAATTAAAGGTTAATCCTATTTGTTCTCACGCAAGCCGCCTTACCCCTCCTCCCTCTCTGTCTTACCCCTCCTCCCTCTCTGTCTTACCCCTCCTCCCTCTCTGTCTTACCCCTCCTCCTCCCTCTCTGTCTTACCCTCCTCCCTCTCTGTCTTACCCTCCTCCCTCTCTGTCTTACCCCTCCTCCTCCCTCTCTGTCTTACCCTCCTCCCTCTCTGTCTTACCCCTCCTCCCTCTCTGTCTTACCCCCTCCTCCTCCCTCTCTGTCTTACCCCTCCTCCCTCTCTGTCTTACCCCTCCTCCCTCTCTGTCTTACCCCTCCTCCCTCTCTGTCTTACCCCTCCTCCTCCATCTCTGTCTTACCCCTCCTCCCTCTCTGTCTTACCCCTCCTCCCTCTCTGTCTTACCCCTCCTCCTCCCTCTCTGTCTTACCCCTCCTCCCTCTCTGTCTTACCCCTCCTCCCTCTCTGTCTTACCCCTCCTCCTCTATCTCTGTCTTACCCCTCCTCCTCCATCTCTGTCTTACCCCTCCTCCCTCTCTGTCTTACCCCTCCTCCCTCTCTGTCTTACCCCTCCTCCTCCATCTCTGTCTTACCCCTCCTCCCTCTCTGTCTTACCCCTCCTCCCTCTCTGTCTTACCCCTCCTCCCTCTCTGTCTTACCCCTCCTCCCTCTCTGTCTTACCCCTCCTCCCTCTCTGTCTTACCCGTCCTCCCTCTCTGTCTTACCACTCCTACCTCTCTGTCTTACCCCTCCTCCCTCTCTGTCTTACCCCTCCTCCATCTCTGTCTTACCCCTCCTCCCTCTCTGTCTTACCCCCCCCCCTCTCTGTCTTGCCCCTCCTCCCTCTCTGTCTTACCCCCCTCCTCCCTCTCTGTCTTACCCCTCCTCCCTCTCTGTCTTACCCCTCCTCCCTCTCTGTCTTACCCCTCCTCCTCCATCTCTGTCTTACCCCTCCTCCCTCTCTGTCTTACCCCTCCTCCTCCATCTCTGTCTTACCCCTCCTCCCTCTCTGTCTTACCCCTCCTCCCTCTCTGTCTTACCCCTCCTCCCTCTCTGTCTTACCCCTCCTCCCTCTCTGTCTTACCCCTCCTCCCTCTGTCTTACCCCTCCTCCCTCTCTGTCTTACCCTCCTCCTCCATCTCTGTCTTACCCCTCCTCCCTCTCTGTCTTACCCCTCCTCCCTCTCTGTCTTACCCCTCCTCCCTCTCTGTCTTACCCCTCCTCCCTCTCTGTCTTACCCCCTCCTCCCTCTCTGTCTTACCACTCCTACCTCTCTGTCTTACCCCTCCTCCCTCTCTGTCTTACCCCTCCTCCCTCTCTGTCTTACCCCTCCTCCCTCTCTGTCTTACCCCTCCTCCCTCTCTGTCTTACCACTCCTACCTCTCTGTCTTACCACTCCTACCTCTCTGTCTTACCCTTCCTCCCTCTCTGTCTTACTCCTCCTCCCTCTTTGTCTTACCCCTCCTCCCTCTCTGTCTTACCACTCCTCCCTCTCTCTCTTACCCCTCCTCCCTCTCTGTCTTACCCCTCCTCCCTCTCTGTCTTACCCCTCCTCCCTCTCTGTCTTACCACTCCTCCCTCTCTGTCTTACCTCTCCTCCCTCTCTGTCTTACCACTCCTCCCTCTCTGTCTTACCTCTCCTCCCTCTCTGTCTTACCCCTCCTCCCTCTCTGTCTTACCCCTCCTCCCTCTCTGTCTTACCCCTCCTCCCTCTCTGTCTTACCACTCCTCCCTCTCTGTCTTACCCCTCCTCCCTCTCTGTCTTACCCCTCCTCCCTCTCTGTCTTACCCCTCCTCCCTCTCTGTCTTACCCCTCCTCCCTCTCTGTCTTACCCCTCCTCCCTCTCTGTCTTACCACTCCTCCCTCTCTGTCTTACCCCTCCTCCCTCTCTGTCTTACCTCTCCTCCCTCTCTGTCTTACCTCTCCTCCCTCTCTGTCTTACTCCTCCCCCTCTCTGTCTTACCTCTCCTCCCTCTCTGTCTTACTCCTCCCCCTCTCTGTCTTACCTCTCCTCCCTCTCTGTCTTACCCCTCTTCCCTCTCTGTCTTACCCCTCCTCCCTCTCTGTCTTACCCCTCCTCCCTCTCTGTCTTACTCTCTCTCTCTTTCTCTTTTCTCACCCTCTTTCCTCCCTCTCTCCCAGTAGTCAGTAGGTATAGATGTCCAGTGTGCTCGTACCAAGCCCAGTGTCAGAGGAGTCTCAACCATCACCTGGCTTCACACACTTCTAAGACACACACCACTGGCTTCAACTACTACTACAGGTAACTACTACTACAGGTGACAACTACTACTACAGGTAACTACTATTACAGGTAACTACTACTACAGGTAACTACTACTACATGTGACTACTACTACAGGTGACTACTATGGTGACTACTACTTCAGGTGACTACTACTACTACAGGTAACTACTACTACAGGTAACTACTATTACAGGTAACCACTATTACAGGTAACTACTACTACAGGTAACTAGTACTACAGGTAACTACTACTACAGGTAATTACTACTACAGGTGACTACTACTACTACAGGTAACTACTACTACAGATGACTACTATTACAGGTAACTACTACTGCAGGTAACTACTACTACAGGTAACTACTACTACAGGTAACTCACACCACTGGCTTCAACTACTACTACAGGTAACTACTACTACAGGTAACTACTACTACAGGTAACTACTACTACAGGTGACTACTACTACTACAGGCAACTACTACTACAGGTGACTACTATTACAGGTAACTACTACTACAGGTAACTACTACTACAGGTAACTCACACCACTGGCTTCAACTACTACTACAGGTAACTACTACTACAGGTAACTACTACTACAGGTAACTACTACTACAGGTAACTACTACTACAGGCAACTCACACCACCTGCTTCAACTACTACTACAGGTAACTACTATTACAGGGAACTACTACTACAGGTAACACACACCACTGGCTTCAACTACAACTACAGGTGACTACTACTACAGGTAACTACAACTACAGGTAACTACTACTACATGTAACTACTACTACAGGTAACACACACCACTGGCTTCAACTACTACTACAGGTGACTACTACTACAGGTAACTACTACTACAGGTGACTACTACAACAGGTGACTACTACAACAGGTAACTACTACTACAGCTAACTACTACTACAGGTAACTACTACTACAGGTGACTACTACTACAGGTAACTACTACTACAGGTAACTCACACCACCTGCTTCAACTACTACTACAGGTAACTACTACTACAGGTAACTACTATTACAGGTAACTACTACTACAGGTAACACACACCACTCGCTTCAACTACTACTACAGGTAACTACTACTACAGGTGACTACTACTACAGGTAACTACTACTACAGGTAACTACTACTACAGGTAACTCACACACACTATGATGATCATTGCCCCTCCCCTTTAGGTGTCATGTGTGCGGGTTCGAGCTGGAGGGGTGGAGCCTGTTCCTTGGTCACATGACGGAGCACAGCGAATGGGAGCGTGATGCGTTCACTCTCCGCTGCAGTGTGTGTGATCACTCCACCAGTGAGGAGCGGGCCATGAGGGCTCACGCCAGCTCTCACACACTTGGAGAGGCAGCGAGCCAAGACTACCTACAGACACACCTGTTGGGAGGCCACACCCCCAAAGACTTACCTGATGGAAGAGACAGCCCACAATCTGGAGAACTCAGGTGAGGGTTAAACACTAACTAACTAACTGACAGACTGACTAACTAACTACTGGTTAACTAACCAATAAAATTAACTAACTGACTAACTAACTGACCAACTGATTAACTACTGGTTCACTAACTAATGAACTAACTAACTACTGGTTAACTAAGTAACTAACCAACTAACTAACTAAGTAACTGGCTGACTGACTACTGGTTAACTAACTAGCAAACTGACTGATAACTGACTGACTACTGATTAACAAACAAACTAACTAGCTGACTGACTACTAACTAACTTAGTAACTATCTGACTGACTGGCTGAGTGTTAACCAGTGTATACTACTGCCTTACCTTACTGCTTTCTCCTCTATCCTAACCGTTTACTACCTCTCCTCTGCTCCTCTCCTCCTCTCTCCACTACTCTCCTCTCCTCCTCTCTCCACTCCTCTCCTCTCCTCCTCTCTCCACTCCTCCTCTCCTCCTCTCTCCTCTCCTCTCCTCTCCTCCCCTCCCCTCTCCTCTCCTCACCACTCCTCCTCCCCTCCCCTCCTCTCCTCACCCCTCCCCTCCTCTCCTCACCCCTCCTCTCCTCCCTCCTCTCCTCTCCTCACCCCTCCTCTCTTCCTCTCCTCTCCTCTCCTCACCCCTCCTCTCCTCACCCCTCCCCTCCTCTCCTCACCCCTCCTCTCCTCTCCTCTCCTCTCCTCTCCTCTCCTCTCACCCCTCATCTCCTCTACTCACCCCTCCTCCTCTCCTCTCCTCTCCTCTCCTCTCCTCTCCTCTCCTCTCCTCTCCTCTCCTCTCCTCTC
>NC_034189.2:3811794-3834294 GCF_002021735.2 Oncorhynchus kisutch | reverse complement strand
ACTTCCTCTATGCTTCGCAAACTTTATAGTGCACTACTTTTAGCTAAGGCTCATAGGGCGCTGGTCCAAAGTAGTGCACTACATAGGGAATAGGGCGCCATTTTGGGACGTATCCTTTTATTACATGTATAAATGTCTGCCTTGTACGTTGGTATATCCAAACTCTACTGGCTCTTGATTGGCTTATAGATTATGTTGTTTTTATGTATAATGACACCGTAGACTAGAATATACTATAATATATATGAATATACTTCTTCATTCTTCTTTTGGCATCCGGGTCAGAATGTTTGGTTTGTCTAAATGTTTTTTTTATACAGTATTTCATTATCCTTATATAAAAAAGGCTAAACAGGGTTTGCTGTTTGGAATAAGGCTACAGTTTGTCAGCCAGCTCTCAATGTCTACAAATAATGTATCATTAAAAATAAATACAAAATAAAACGTTTTGTTTAATTGCAACGTTTGTCTCACTTGACGTACACTGTTTGATCGGCCTCCACGGGACATTCGTATCCTAGGTTACTGCTTTCTCTCTTCCGCCCGCCCGTTCTCTCTTCCGCCCGATGTCTCTTCCGCCCGCCCGTTCTCTCTTCCGCCCGCCCGTTCTCTCTTCCGCCCGATGTCTCTTCCGCCCGTTCTCTCTTCCGCCCGTTGTCCTAACGTTCTATTAGGATGACGTCGATGTGTCCACGGTAGCTGAACAGGGTCTCTGATGCGACTCCCGAGTCAGTTCATCCGAGGTTTTAGCTGACCGGAGTACGTCGTCGGGCTGTTCTCATGGATACCAAAGGGATTCAGCCATTAATTCATACGTTGTTGTGCCCCTCGCCTGAGAGGAGGGAAGTTCAATATGTAACTAGATGTAGTAGGCTAATGTTAACTAGCTGGCCTGAGAGGAGGGAAGTTCAATATGTAACTAGATGTAGTAGGCTAATGTTAACTAGCTGGCCTGAGAGGAGGGAAGTTCAATATGTAACTAGATGTAGTAGGCTAATGTTAACTAGCTGGCCTGAGAGGAGGGAAGTTCAATATGTAACTAGATGTAGTAGGCTAATGTTAACTAGCTGGCCTGAGAGGAGGGAATTTCAATATGTAACTAGATGTAGTAGGCTAATGTTAACTAGCTGGCCTGAGAGGAGGGAAGTTCAATATGTAACTAGATGTAGTAGGCTAATGTTAACTAGCTGGCCTGAGCGGAGGGAAGTTCAATATGTAACTAGATGTAGTAGGCTAATGTTAACTAGCTGGCCTGAGAGGAGGGAAGTTCAATATGTAACTAGATGTAGTAGGCTAATGTTAACTAGCTGGCCTGAGAGGAGGGAAGTTCAATATGTAACTAGATGTAGTAGGCTAATGTTAACTAGCTGGCCTGAGAGGAGGGAAGTTCAATATGTAACTAGATGTAGTAGGCTAATGTTAACTAGCTGGCCTGAGAGGAGGGAATTTCAATATGTAACTAGATGTAGTAGGCTAATGTTAACTAGCTGGCCTGAGAGGAGGGAAGTTCAATATGTAACTAGATGTAGTAGGCTAATGTTAACTAGCTGGCCTGAGAGGAGGGAAGTTCAATATGTAACTAGATGTAGTAGGCTAATGTTAACTAGCTGGCCTGAGAGGAGGGAAGTTCAATATCTAACTAGATGTAGTAGGCTAATGTTAACTAGCTGGCCTGAGAGGAGGGAAGTTCAATATCTAACTAGATGTAGTAGGCTAATGTTAACTAGCCGGCGTGGCGTATCGTTGACCATGAAAGGAAGTTACGCTAGCGAGCAAACATTTTATCCAGGTAGGACAACAACAAACTTAAAGCGTGGACTGAATGACAGAGTCATAGACCGTTTAGACAACATGAAAGAGTATGGCATTGGTGTTGGTCAACATGTTTTTCCTACTTGAGCGCAAACGCGCACACACACACACACACACACACACACACCAGAACAGTGGACAGCCACATCCTATTTAGCTTATATTGATTGGACTAAATAGTTTCTGGTATCTTTTAGTTGTCACTGTATTAGACTAAGCAGAGGCGATTTGATGATGTTGAAAATATTGAAGATGAAATGGTGCTGGAATAGTGAAGGCAGCTCCTGTTTTCTTTGAGACTTGCGGTACCTCTCTGCGTTTCTTAATCAATAGTTGTTTTAGTGGTCCGAAAATGTCAGAAACATGACCTTTCTTGACCTTGCTGTAGGTCTGTAACATGAAATATGTTTCGTGGACCAAATCGGACAGATGTCGCTCTCCGGTTTTGTGATGAAACAAAAAGTTGAATTTATTCTGACACTGTGTCTTCTTATTGTCTCGGCCTCAGGACTACATATCATGGTGTCAAGACACAGGAACTAACAGGTTGAGGGTGTCAAGACACAGGAACTAACAGGTTGAGGGTGTCAAGACACAGGAACTAACAGGTTGAGGGTGTCAAGACACAGGAACTAACAGGTTGAGGGTGTCAAGACACAGGAACTAACAGGTTGAGGGTGTCAAGACACAGGAACTAACAGGTTGAGGGTGTCAAGACACAGGAACTAACAGGTTGAGGGTGTCAAGACACAGGAACTAACAGGTTGAGGGTGTCAAGACACAGGAACTAACAGGTTGAGGGTGTCAAGACACAGGAACTAACAGGTTGAGGGTGTCAAGACACAGGAACTAACAGGTTGAGGGTGTCAAGACACAGGAACTAACAGGTTGAGGGTGTCAAGACACAGGAACTAACAGGTTGAGGGTGTCAAGACACAGGAACTAACAGGTTGAGGGTGTCAAGACACAGGAACTAACAGGTTAGAGAGCAAACAACAATCATCACGTAGATTGTAATATGGCATTTGGGGGGGGGGGGGGGGGGGGGGCTTGGCTTCCCCAGTGATTTTACCCTACTGATGTCAAATTAAATTAATTAATTAGGTCCTAAATCTATAGATTTCACATGACTGGGAATACAGATATGCATCTGTTGGTCACAGACACCTTTAAAATAAAGGTAGGGGTGTGGATCAGAAAACCACTCTAGTGATTAACACTATGGTCAGTTTACTCTGTAATCACTAGAGTAAACTGACCAGTGTTTATCACTACAGAGTAAACAGACCAGTGTTAATCACTACAGAGTAAACAGACCAGTGTTTATCACTACAGAGTCAACTGACCAGTGTTAATCACTACAGAGTAAACAGACCAGTGTTAATCACTACAGAGTCAACTGACCAGTGTTAATCACTACAGAGTCAACTGACCAGTGTTAATCACTACAGAGTAAACTGACCATAGTGTTAATCACTACAGAGTAAACAGACCAGTGTTAATCACTACAGAGTAAACAGACCAGTGTTAATCACTACAGAGTAAACTGACCAGTGTTAATCACTACAGAGTCAACTGACCAGTGTTAATCACTAGAGTCAACAGATCAGTGTTAATCACTACAGAGTCAACAGATCAGTGTTAATCACTACAGAGTCAACTGACCAGTGTTAATCACTACAGAGTCAACAGATCAGTGTTAATCACTACAGAGTCAACTGACCAGTGTTAATCACTACAGAGTCAACTGACCAGTGTTAATCACTACAGAGTAAAACAGACCAGTGTTAATCACTACAGAGTCAACTGACCATAGTGTTTATCACTAGAGTAAACTGACCATAGTGATAATCACTACAGAGTCAACTGACCATAGTGTTTATCACTAGAGTAAACTGACCATAGTGATAATCACTACAGCGTACACAGTGATCCTGGCCGTAGAGACAGTCCTCTCTCTCCAGTCTTCTCTTTATTCACTAGGCAGGAAGAAAACAGACTCCAAACCGCATCCAATAAGAAATGCTCGCTTTTTATTTCAATTAAAAAAAATAAAAACTACAGGTGTTTATGGAACAGACAGCACATCACGTCTGTTTGTAATGGCAGCCCATTTCCTATACAGAGCCCTATAGGTCCTGGTCTAAAGTAGTGCACTATGTAGGGAATAGGGTGCCCTATAGGTCCTGGTCTAAAGTAGTGCACTATGTAGGGAATAGGGTGCCCTATAGGTCCTGGTCTAAAGTAGTGCACTATGTAGGGAATAGGGGGCCATTTGAGATAAACATATACTACTGTAGTGACACAACAACCAAATGATACCCTTCTTACATTTATAGTCCACTACTATTGACCACGGTCCATTGGGGTTAAAGTAGTGCACTATAAAAGGGAACAAGTGTTCCATTTGGGACATAACCTGAATATAAAGAGGAATATAAACGCACTGGAAAGGGCCTTCTCTCATTTGGGCTAAAGTCCATCCTCCACCCGCTCTCCTCCGTGACCCAGAAACCAATAGGTAGTCAAGGAGATGGCAATTCGTTAGCAGGCGAACGGAAGACCGTCCCTCCTCTCCTCGATAGCCACCATTCATCGAGGACAGTCACGTGTGTCCTACCTAAGTCCTTCACAGAAGAGTCCTGATTGAGGCCAGGCAGTGCTAGCCGATCACAGACGATGTCTCGGTCCTGATTGAGGCCAGGCAGTGCTAGCCGATCACAGATGTCTCGGTCCTGATTGAGGCCAGGCAGTGCTAGCCGATCACAGATGTCTCGGTCCCGATTGAGGCCAGATAATCCCTCAGTCCTGATTGTCCAGCTTGGTCATGGTAAATTAAAATTACCCATGTGACATTGCTACATACAAGGATATACCATGAAATATCAGATAATTCACAAACTTTTCAAGGTAGTTTTTATAATGTGGTCCTGTAAAAAAGACCGGTAGCCTTTACTGTGTAGCTTGTTGTTATGTTGGCCAATCAAAGAGGCTCAATGTGACGCAAGTGGAGTGAGTTCACTAATGCAAGATGGAATAACATATGTGAACTCAAAGTTAGCAAAAATGGGGTTGGAGTAACCGATAGGTAGGCTGATGTTTTCATCTGAATGGGGTTGGGAGTAACCAATAGGAAGGCGGATGTTTTCATCTGAATGGGGTTGGGAGTAACCAATAGGAAGGCGGATGTTTTCATCTGAATGGGGTTGGGAGTAACCAATAGGAAGGCGGATGTTTTCATCTGAATGGGGTTGGGGAGAAATTGCAGCACGTGGCCTCAATTAGCCTAGCTAGCCATAGCTGCTTCTCTAGGCTACTCCAGTCAAGACAGATATTGTAATATGGGATGATGAATAACGTTGTGTTGTGGTTTTTTCTCTCAGCAGATTTTAACTAATAAAAAAAGAAGTTACAAAAATAACATTTGAACATGTGGAGAGGCTGTGTGTGTGTCTGTGTGTCTGTGTGTGTGTGTCTGTGTGTGTGTCTGTGTGTGTGTCTGTGTGTGTGTCTGTGTGTGTGTCTGTGTGTGTGTCTGTGTGTGTCTGTGTGTGTCTGTGTGTGTCTGTGTGTTGTGTCTGTGTGTGTGTCTGTGTGTGTCTGTCTGTGTGTGTCTGTGTGTGTCTGTGTGTGCCTGTGCGTGTCTGTGTGTGCCTGTGCGTGTGTGTGTGTGTGTGTGTCTGTGTGTGTGTGTGTCTGTGTGTGTGTCTGTGTGTGTGTGTGTCTGTGTGTCTGTGTGTGTGTGTGTCTGTGTGTCTGTGTGTGTGTGTGGCTGTGTGTGTTAGGACACGGAGGATATGGCGTTATGGGGAGAGCCCATCTGTGTGAGGACTTTGTCCAGCCACTGTAGAGGGCCGTGCAGGTGCACTTCTATCCAGCAGGGGGTGCTGGTCACGTCCTGGCGGTGGTACTCTGCACCCCAACCCTGGGGGAGGAAGAGGAACACACACACGATTAGATGGTACACTGCACAACACAACTGAAAACGTGCAGGATTGAGCATTCAGAGACAGTAAGACTAGAGAATGGGATGAGCTCGTAGACCACCTGTTAACCCCTGACCCTTCAAATCTAATTGTATTTGTCACGTGCCGAAAACAACGGGTAGAGACTTAACCGTGAAATGCTTATGCCAACGATGCACAGTTGAATAATCTAAAATACACAAGAATAGAGCTATGTACAGGAAGTACCAGATCAATGTGGAACTACAGTTGAAGTAGGAAGTTTACATACACCTTTAGCCAAATACATTTAAACTCAGTTATTCACAATTACTGACATTTAATCCTAGTAAAAAATTCCCTGTTTTAGGTCAGTTAGGATCACCACTTTATTTTAAGAATGTGAAATGTCAGAATAATAGTAGAGAGAATTATTTCTTTCAGCTTTTATTTCTTTCATCACATTCCCAGTGGGTCAGAAGTTTACATACACTCAATTAATATTAGGTAGCATTTGCCTTTAAATTGTTTAACTTGGGTCAAACATTTCGGTTAACTTTCTGATGGCCACTCCAATACCTTGACTTTGTTGTCCTTAAGCCATTTTGACACAACTTCGGAAGTCTCCTTGGGGTCATTGTCCATTTGGAAGACCCATTTGCGACCAAGCTTTAACTTCCTGACTGATGTGTTGAGATGTTGCTTCAATATATCCACAATTCTCCTTCCACATGATGCCATCTATTTTGTGAAGTGCACCAGTCCCTCCTGCAGCAAAGCACCCCCACAACATGATGCTGCCACCACCGTGCTTCACGGTTGGGATGGTGTTCCAAAAAGTACGATCTTTGTCCCCATGTGCAGTTGCAAACTGTAGTCTGGCTTTTTTATGGCGGTTTTGTAGCAGTGGCTTCTTCCTTGCTGAGTGACCTTTCAGGTTGTGTCTATATAGGACTCGTTTTACTGTGGATATAGATACTTTTGTACCCGTTTCCTCCAGCATCTTCACAAGGTCCTTTGCTGTTGTTCTGGGATTTGCACTTTTCGCACCAAAGTACTTTCATCTCTAGGAGACCGAACGAGTATGACGGCTGCGTGGTCCCATGGTGTTTATACTTGTGTACTATTGTTTGTACAGATGAATGTGGTACCTTCAGACGTTTGGAAATTGTTCCCAAGGATGAACCAGACTTGTGGAGGTCTACAATTTTTTTTCTGAGGACTTATTTCTTTTGATTTTCCCATGATGTCAAGCAAAGAGGCATTGAGTTTGAAGGTAGGCCTTGAAATACATCCACAGGTAAACCTCCAATTGACTCAGATGATGTCAATTAGCCTATCAGAAGCTTCTAAAGCCATGACATAATTTTCTGGAATTTTCCAAGCTGTTTAAAGGCACAGTCAACTTAGTGTATGTAAACTTCTGACCCACTGGAATTGTGATACAGTGAATTATAAGTGAAATCATCTGTCTGTAAACAATTGTTGGAAACATGACTTGTGTCATGTACAAACTAATGTCCTTAACCGACTTGCCAAAACTATAGTTTGTTAACAATAAATGTGTGGAGTGGTTGAAAAACAAGTTAGCCCCTCCCCTGACCCCATGTTTACCTTGACGAAGCTCATGCGTACGGTACACATTGCCCACCTGTAACCCTTAGCCCCTCCCCTGACCCCATGTTTACCTTGACGAAGCTCATGCGTATGGTACACATCTTGGTGAGCTCGTAAACAGCCTCAAAGCCGTGGTTCACTGACTGGGCCAGTAGCTGGGCAAATTCCTGGTGAAGAAGAGAATAACTTTACATTCCAATTGTACAAGGTAGAAATGTGTCTTCTGCCTTATACTATATAAAGTATATATACAGTACCAGTCACAAGTTAGGACACACCAACTCATTCAAGGGTTTTTTCTTCATTTTTTACTATGTTCTACATTGTAGAATAATAGAAGACATCAAAACTATAAAATAACACATATGGAATCATGTAGTAAGCAAAAAAGATTTGAGATTCTTCAAAGTAGCCACCCTTCGCCTTGATGACAGCTTTGCACACTCTTGACATTCTCTCAACCAGCGTCATGAGGTCAAAAGGTCAAAAGAAAAGATTTGATTTGTTTGACACTTTTTTTTTTTGGTTACTATATTTTGATTTATTAAACACTTTTTTGGTTACTACTTGATTCCATATGTGTTATTTCATAGTTGTGATGTCGTCACTGTTATTCTACAATGTAGAAAATAGTAAAAAATAAAAACCTCTGGAATGTTCTAAAACTATTGACCAGTGGGGTTTATAATTATATTATATTCTCCTCTGAAAGACAGAGAGAGGTAGATATGGAACCTTCCAGTCGTTGTGTGTGTGTGTGACCTGTCTACCTACCTGGTTGTTAAAGATCTTCAGACTGCAGCCACTAGGGATCTTACACACCGTGGTGGGGTGGAAACCGTGATGATAGTTACAGTTACGACTCTGAACGAAGATACTGGTGTCACTCAGACACTCGGCATACACCTCACCTCCTACGTAGTAGAGATGGACACCTGGGGAGAGGAGGGTGGTTAGGACTCTGAATGAAGATACTGGTGTCACTCAGACACTCTGCATACACCTCACCTCCTACGTAGTAGAGATGGACACCTGGGGAGAGGAGGGTGGTTAGGACTCTGAACGAAGATACTGGTGTCACTCAGACACTCTGCATACACCTCACCTCCTACGTAGTAGAGGTGGACACCTGGGGAGAGGAGGGTGGTTAGGACTCTGAATGAAGATACTGGTGTCACTCAGACACTCTGCATACACCTCACCTCCTACATAGTAGAGGTGGACACCTGGGGAGAGGAGGGTGGTTAGGACTCTGAATGAAGATACTGGTGTCACTCAGACACTCTGCATACACCTCACCTCCTACGTAGTAGAGATGGACACCTGGGGAGAGGAGGGTGGTTAGGACTCTGAATGAAGATACTGGTGTCACTCAGACACTCTGCATACACCTCACCTCCTACGTAGTAGAGATGGACACCTGGGGAGAGGAGGGTGGTTAGGACTCTGAATGAAGATACTGGTGTCACTCAGACACTCTGCATACACCTCACCTCCTACGTAGTAGAGATGGACACCTGGGGAGAGGAGGGTGGTTAGGACTCTGAATGAAGATACTGGTGTCACTCAGACACTCTGCATACACCTCACCTCCTACGTAGTAGAGGTGGACACCTGGGGAGAGGATTATTTTTTTATTTAAATGCATAAAATGTCTCCTATGACCGAAAACAGCCTTTGGACATCAGAGCAGCAACAATCACTAACTTTGATGTTGATGAAAATGTCTACTTCAATGAGATGGCAGCTCTGCGTGTTACTCCGGACCAGGCCCTGATCCGCGGGACTCCAAAGAGGAAGTGGCTGTGAAAGAGGTGAGCTGGCACCCTGACGAGACTACAAATAGACTGCCATTTTCTATTAGCGAACAAACTGGATGAGCTCTGTTAGAGAGACTATCCTATCAATCACTGGAGAATAAACCGGATGAGCTCTGTTAGAGAGACTATTACTATCAACGGGACCTGAAGAACTGTAACATAATAAACTCAGCAAAAAAAACAAAAAAAAAACTATCAACTGCGTTTATTTTCAACAAACTTAACATGTGTAAATATTTGTATGAACATAACAAGATTCAACAACTGAGACATAAACTGAACAAGTTCCACAGACATGTGACTAACAGAAATGGAATAATGTGTCCCTGAACAAAGGGGGGGTCGAAATCAAAAGTAACAGTCAGTATCTGGTGTGGCCACCAGCTGCATTAAGCACTGCAGTGCATCTCCTCCTCATGGACTGCAGCAGATTTGCCAATTCTTGCTGTGAGATGTTAACCCACTCTTCCACCAAGGCACCTGCAAGTTCCCAGACATTTCTGGGGGGAATGGCCCTAACCCTCACCCTCCGATCCAACAGGTCCCAGACGTGCTCAATGGGATTGAGATTGGGCTGTTCGCTGGCCTTGGCAGAACACTGACATTACTGTCTTACAGGAAATCACGCACAGAACGAGCAGTATGGCTGGTGGCATTGTCATGCTGGAGGGTCATGTCAGGATGAGCCTGCAGGAAGGGTACCACATGAGGGAGGAGGATGTCTTCCCTGTTGAGATTGCCTGCAATGACAACAAGCTCAGTACAATGATGCTGTGACACACCGCCCCAGACCATGACGGTCCCTCCACCTCCAAATCGATCCCACTCCAGAGTGCAGGCCTCTGTGTAACACTCATTCCTTCGAAGATAAACGCGAATCCGACCATCACCCCTGGTGAGGCAAAACTGTGACTCTTCAGTGAAGAGCACTTCTTGACAGTCCTGTATGGTCCAACAACGGTGGGTTTGTGTCCATAGGCAACGTTGTTGCCGGTGATGTCTGGTGAGGACATGCTTTACAACAGGCCTACAAGCCCTCAGTCCAGCCTCTCTCAGCCAATTGCGGACAGTCTGAGCACTGATGGAGGGATTGTGCGTTCCTGGTGTAACTCGGGCAGTTGTTGTTGCCATCCTGTACCTGTCCCGCAGGTGTGATGGTCGCATGTACTGATCTGTGCAGGTGTTGTTACACGTGGTCCCATTATGTCTGGTGAAAACCAAAACACTGCATTCTACAGTAAAATCCCTCATACCAACGTGGTGGTGGTAGTGTGATGGTTTGGGGTCAGCATGGTGGTGGTAGTGTGATGGTTTGGGGTCCAGCATGGTGGTAGTGTGATGGTTTGGGGTCCAGCATGGTGGTGGTAGTGTGATGGTTTGGGGTCCAGCATGGTGGTGGTAGTGTGATGGTTTGGGGTCAGCATGGTGGTGGTGGTGTAATGGTTTGGGGTCAGCATGGTGGTGGTAGTGTGATGGTTTGGGGTCCAGCATGGTGGTGGTAATGTGATGGTTTGGGGTCAGCATGGTGGTGGTGGTAGTGTGATGGTTTGGGGTCAGCATGGTGGTGGTAGTGTGATGGTAGTGTGATGGTTTGGGGTCCAGCGTGGTGGTGGTAGTGTGATGGTTTGGGGTCAGCATGGTGGTGGTAGTGTGATGGTTTGGGGTCCAGCATGGTGGTGGTAGAGTGATGGTTTGGGTCCAGCATGGTGGTGGTAGAGTGATGGTTTGGGTCCAGCATGGTGGTGGTAGTGTGATGGTTTGGGGTCAGCATGGTTGTAGTGTGATGATTTGGGGTCAGCATGGTGGTGGTAGTAGTAGTGTGATGGTTTGGGGTCAGCATGGTGGTGGTAGTAGTAGTGTGATGGTTTGGGGTCAGCATGGTGGTGGTAGTGTGATGGTTTGGGGTCAGCATGGTGGTGGTAGTGTGATGGTTTGGGGTCAGCATGGTGGTGGTAGTGTGATGGTTTGGGGTCAGCATGGTGGTGGTGGTAGTGTGATGTTTGGGGTCAGCATGGTGGTGGTGGTAGTGTGATGGTTTGGGGTCAACATGGTGGTGGTAGTGTGATGGTTTGGGGTCAGCATGGTGGTGGTGGTGTAATGGTTTGGGGTCAGCATGGTGGTGGTAGTCTGATGGTTTGGGGTCAGCATGGTGGTGGTAGTCTGATGGTTTGGGGTAAACATGGTGGTGGTAGTAGTGTGATGGTTTGGGGTCAGCATGGTGGTGGTAGTGTGATGGTTTGGGGTCAGCATGGTGGTGGTAGAGTGATGGTTTGGGTCCAGCATAGTGGTGGTAGTGTGATGGTTTGGGGTCAGCATGGTGGTGGTAGTGTGATGGTTTGGGGTCAGCATGGTTGTAGTGTGATGATTTGGGGTCAGCATGGTGGTGGTAGTAGTGTGATGGTTTGGGGTCAGCATGGTGGTGGTAGTGTGATGGTTTGGGGTCAGCATGGTGGTGGTAGTGTGATGGTTTGGGGTCAGCATGGTGGTGGTAGTGTGATGGTTTGGGGTCAGCATGGTGGTGGTAGTAGTGTGATGGTTTGGGGTCAGCAAGGTGGTGGTAGTAGTGTGATGGTTTGGGGTCAGCAAGGTGGTGGTAGTAGTGTGATGGTTTGGGGTCAGCATGGTGGTGGTAGTGTGATGGTTTGGGGTCAGCATGGTGGTGGTAGTGTGATGGTTTGGGGTTAGCATGGTGGTGGTAGTGTGATGGTAGTGTGATGGTTTGGGGTTAGCATGGTGGTGGTAGTGTGATGGTTTGGGGTCCAGCGTGGCGGTGGTAGTGTGATGGTTTGGGGTCCAGCGTGGCGGTGGTAGTGTGATGGTTTGGGGTCCAGCATGGCGGTGGTAGTGTGATGGTTTGGGGTCCAGCATGGCGGTGGTAGTGTGATGGTTTGGGGTCAGCATGGTGGTGGTGGTGTGATGGTTTGGGGTCCAGCATGGTGGTGGTAGTGTGATGGTTTGGGGTCAGCATGGTGGTGGTAGTTTGATGGTTTGGGGTCAGCATGGTGGTGGTAGTGGGATGGTTTGGGGTCAGCATGGTGGTGGTGGTGTAATGGTTTGGGGTCAGCATGGTGGTGGTAGTGTGATGGTTTGGGGTCAGCATGGTGGTGGTAGTGTGATGGTTTGGGGTCAGCATGGTGGTGGTAGTGTGATGGTTTGGGGTCAGCATGGTGGTGGTAGAGTGATGGTTTGGGTCCAGCATGGTGGTGGTAGTGTGATGGTTTGGGGTCAGCATGGTGGTGGTAGTGTGATGATTTGGGGTCAGCATGGTGGTAGTGTGATGATTTGGGGTCAGCATGGTGGTAGTGTGATGGTTTGGGGTCAGCATGGTGGTGGTGGTAGTGTGATGGTTTGGGGTCAGCATGGTGGTGGTAGTGTGATGGTTTGGGGTCAGCATGGTGGTGGTGGTAGTGTGATGGTTTGGGGTCAGCATGGTGGTGGTGGTAGTGTGATGGTTTGGGGTCAGCATGGTGGTGGTGGTAGTGTGATGGTTTGGGGTCAACATGGTGGTGGTGGTAGTGTGATGGTTTGGGGTCAACATGGTGGTGGTGGTGTAATGGTTTGGGGTCAGCATGGTGGTGGTAGTCTGATGGTTTGGGGTCAGCATGGTGGTGGTAGTCTGATGGTTTGGGGTAAACATGGTGGTGGTAGTAGTGTGATGGTTTGGGGTCAGCATGGTGGTGGTAGTAGTGTGATGGTTTGGGGTCAGCATGGTGGTGGTAGAGTGATGGTTTGGGTCCAGCATAGTGGTGGTAGTGTGATGGTTTGGGGTCAGCATGGTTGTAGTGTGATGATTTGGGGTCAGCATGGTGGTGGTAGTAGTGTGATGGTTTGGGGTCAGCATGGTGGTGGTAGTGTGATGGTTTGGGGTCAGCATGGTGGTGGTAGTGTGATGGTTTGGGGTCAGCATGGTGGTGGTAGTGTGATGGTTTGGGGTCAGCATGGTGGTGGTAGTAGTGTGATGGTTTGGGGTCAGCAAGGTGGTGGTAGTAGTGTGATGGTTTGGGGTCAGCATGGTGGTGGTAGTGTGATGGTTTGCGGTCAGCATGGTGGTGGTAGTGTGATGGTAGTGTGATGTTTGGGGTTAGCATGGTGGTGGTAGTGTGATGGTTTGGGGTCAGCATGGTGGTGGTAGTGTGATGGTTTGGGGTTAGCATGGTGGTGGTAGTGTGATGGTTTGGGGTCCAGCGTGGCGGTGGTAGTGTGATGGTTTGGGGTCCAGCATGGCGGTGGTAGTGTGATGGTTTGGGGTCCAGCATGGCGGTGGTAGTGTGATGGTTTGGGGTCAGCATGGCGGTGGTAGTGTGATGGTTTGGGGTCAGCATGGTGGTGGTAGTTTGATGGTTTGGGGTCAGCATGGTGGTGGTAGTGGGATGGTTTGGGGTCAGCATGGTGGTGGTGGTGTAATGGTTTGGGGTCAGCATGCTGGTGGTAGTGTGATGGTTTGGGGTCAGCATGGTGGTGGTAGTGTGATGGTTTGGGGTCAGCATGGTGGTGGTAATGTGATGGTTTGGGGTCAGCATGGTGGTGGTGGTAGTGTGATGGTTTGGGGTCAGCATGGTGGTGGTAGTGTGATGGTTTGGGGTCAGCATGGTGGTGGTAGTGTGATGGTAGTGTGATGGTTTGGGGTCAGCATGGTGGTGGTAATGTGATGGTTTGGGGTCAGCATGGTGGTGGTGGTAGTGTGATGGTTTGGGGTCAGCATGGTGGTGGTAGTGTGATGGTTTGGGTTCAGCATGGTGGTGGTAGTGTGATGGTAGTGTGATGGTTTGGGGTCAGCATGGTGGTGGTAGTGTGATGGTTTGGGGTCAGCATGGTGGTGGTAGTGTGATGGTAGTGTGATGGTTTGGGGTCAGCATGGTGGTGGTAGTGTGATGGTTTGGGGTCAGCATGGTGGTGGTAGTGTGATGGTAGTGTGATGGTTTGGGGTTAGCATGGTGGTGGTAGTGTGGTGGTTTGGGGTCAGCATGGTGGTGGTAGTGTGATGGTTTGGGGTCAGCATGGTGGTGGTAGAGTGATGGTTTGGGTCCAGCATGGTGGTGGTAGAGTGATGGTTTGGGGTCAGCATGGTGGTGGTAGAGTGATGGTTTCGGTCCAGCATGGTGGTGGTAGTGTGATGGTTTGGGTTCAGCATGGTGGTGGTAGTGTGATGGTTTGGGGTCAGCATGGTTGTAGTGTGATGATTTGGGGTCAGCATGGTTGTAGTGTGATGGTTTGTGGTCAGCATGGTTGTAGTGTGATGGTTTGTGGTCAGCATGGTTGTAGTGTGATGGTTTGTGGTCAGCATGGTTGTAGTGTGATGGTTTGTGGTCAGCATGGTGGTAGTGTGATGGTTTGGGGTCAGCATGGCGGTGCTAGTGTGATGGTTTGGGGTCAGCATGGTTGTAGTGTGATGATTTGGGGTCAGCATGGTTGTAGTGTGATGGTTTGTGGTCAGCATGGTGGTGGTAGTGTGGTGGTTTGGGGTCAGCATGGCGGTGCTAGTGTGATGGTTTGGGGTCAGCATGGTGGTGACCATGACCATGCTGGTCATTTATGAACATTGAACATCTTGACCATGTTCTGTTATAATCTCCACCCGGCACAGCCAGAAGAGGACTGGCCACCCCACATAGCCTGGTTCCTCTCTAGGTTTCTTCCTAGGTATTGGCCTTTCTAGGGAGTTTTTCCTAGCCACCGTGCTTCTCCACCTGCATTGCTTGCTGTTTGGGGTTTTAGGCTGGGTTTCTGTACAGCACTTTGAGAGACCAGCTGATGTACGAAGGGCTATATAAATAAATTGGATTTGATTTGATTTGATTTGGTGGTAGTGTAATGGTTTGGGGTCAGCATGGTGGTGGTAGTGTGATGGTTTGGGGATGCTTTGCTGCCTCAGGACCTGGACAACTTGCCTTAATAGAAGCCTTAGTCAAAGTCCATACCTAAACTCAATTGAGATGTTGTGGCAGAGCTTGACAGTGTGTCAAACTTCCTCCACAGCGACGTGAGAGACTGGTCCACAACTACAGGAAGTGCTTGGTTGGTCCACAACTACAGGAAGTGCTTGGTTGGTCCACAACTACAGGAAGTGCTTGGTTGGTCCACAACTACAGGAAGTGCTTGGTTGGTCCACAACTACAGGAAGTGATTGGTTGGTCCACAACTACAGGAAGTGATTGGTTGGTCCACAACTACAGGAAGTGGTTGGTTGGTCAACAACTACAGGAAGTGGTTGGTTGGTCAACAACTACAGGAAGTGTTTGGTTGGTCAACAACTACAAGAAGTGGTTGGTTGGAGTCATTGCTGCTACAGTAAACTCCTCCACAGAGACGTGAAAGACTGGTCAACAACTACAGGAAGTGGTTGGTTGGAGTCATTGCTGCTACAGTAAACTCCTCCACAGAGACGTGAGAGACTGGTCAACAACTACAGGAAGTGTTTGGTTGGTCAACAACTACAGGAAGTGTTTGGTTGGAGTCGTTGCAGCTAAAGGAGAACCAGAGGGGGAATTGGGTTTTGCATAACTTTGTTCATTAAATAAAGTATCCATTTTATTGTTGTTATTTGTAAAGTCAAGTTCCCTTGATCTAATATTAGGTTCTGGTTGAAGATCTGATAACATTTTGTATCAAAAATATTCAGAAATAGAGAAAATCTGAAAGTGGGGGAAATACATTTTCACAGCAATGTATTTTACATTTTAGTCAATACGTGTTAGAAAGCTATTACAGCTGTGTGTCTTTCTGGGTCAGTCTCTAAGAGCTGTGAGTCTTTCTGGGTCAGTCTAAGAGCTGTGAGTCTTTCTGGGTCAGTCTAAGAGCTGTGAGTCTTTCTGGGTCAGTCTCTAAGAGCTGTGAGTCTTTCTGGGTCAGTCTCTAAGAGCTGTGAGTCTTTCTGGGTCAGTCTCTAAGAGCTGTGAGTCTTTCCGGGTCAGTCTCTAAGAGCTGTGAGTCTTTCTGGGTCAGTCTCTAAGAGCTGTGAGTCTTTCCGGGTCAGGCTCTAAGAGCTGTGAGTCTTTCTGGGTCAGTCTCTAAGAGCTGTGAGTCTTTCTGGGTAAGTCTCTAAGAGCTGTGAGTCTTTCTGGGTCAGGCTCTAAGAGCTGTGAGTCTTTCTGGGTCAGGCTCTAAGAGCTGTGAGTCTTTCCGGGTCAGTCTCTAAGAGCTGTGAGTCTTTCCGGGTCAGTCTCTACGAGCTGTGAGTCTTTCTGGGTCAGTCTCTACGAGCTGTGAGTCTTTCAGGGTCAGTCTCTAACAGCTGTGAGTCTTTCTGGGTCGGTCTCTAAGAGCTGTGAGTCTTTCTGGGTCGGTCTCTAAGAGGTTTGTACACCTGGATTGTACAATATTTGCCCATTATTATTTTAAAAACTCTGTCAAATTGGTTGTTGATCGTTGCTAGACAACCATTTTCAAGCAGATTTATGTCAAAGCTGTAACTCGGCTACTCAGGAACATTCACAGTCTTCTTGGTTTGCAACTACCGTGTAGATTTGTCCTTGTGTTTTAGGTTATTGTCCTGCTGAAAGGTGAATTCATCTCCCAGTGTCTGTTGGAAAGCAGACTGAACCAGGTTTTCCTCTAGGATTTAGCCCGTAGGAAAATAACAAAATGGAGCCCTGACCTCAAACCCATCGAACACCTTTAGGATGAATTGGGACGCCGACTGCGAGCCAGGCCTAATCACCCCCAACGTCAGTGCCCGAACTCACTAAGGCTCTTGTGGCTGAATGGAAGCATGTCCCCCCCCGCAGCAACGTTCCAACATCTAGTGGAAGGGTCTTCCCTGTTGCCATAGCCACAGTCTCACCAATATTTCTAAAGCTAAACTCTCGAGTCTCACCTTTGCCGATGTGCCTGCGTGTGTTCTCTATGGTCGAGTTGCGGTTGACGTTAGACAGCAGGCCGAGGCAGAAGCGGTTGCGGTTATTGGACGGGTCGGTGAAGCCGTCGACCAGAACACTGGAGTCTGACGCCAGGTACGCCTCACCCACGCGGTTATTCAGCTCATAGTACACTATAGAACACCAGTGTTTTGGTTCCTCGTAAGCTACTGGCTGAACATCTAGAGAGAGAGAGAGACAGAGACAGAGAGGAGGTTATTGAGAGACATCTAGAGAGAGGCAGGAAGAGCGGATATTAATGTCTATGGGCATACTGCGTTTCTGTGGTTACCTGGCCTGTTGTTGGTATCTAGGCCGGTTGGCATGGCGAGGAGGTTAGTTTCCATTGGCTGGGTGCAGTCCTGAATCAGATAATCATCTGGAGGCATGTAGGCTGGGGGCGGGGTGTCAGCTGTGTTACAACACACCATTTATTAGCCAACACAACAACCTACGGCATAGAAAACTAATTGAACACAGCTGTATAGAGTAAGACGCTCCAGGTAAGCTGCAGAGAGGAGAGGAGAGAGAGGGGGGGGAAAGAGAGGGGGAGGAAAGAGAGGGGAGAGGAAAGAGAGGAGAGAGGGAGGAAAGAGAGGAGAGGAAAGAGAGGAGAGGAAAGAGAGGAGAGAGGGAGGAAAGAGAGGAGAGGAAAGAGAGGAGAGGAGGAGGAAAGAGAGGAGAGGAAAGAGGGAGGAAAGAGAGGAGAGGAAAGAGAGGAGAGGAAAGAGAGGAGAGGAAAGAGAGGAGAGAGGGAGGAAAGAGAGGAGAGAGGGAGGAAAGAGAGGAGAGGAAGGAAAGAGAGGAGAGGAAAGAGAGGAGAGAGGGAGGAAAGAAAGAGAGGAGAGAGGGGGGAGGAAAGAGAGGAGAGAGGGGGGAGGAAAGAGAGGAAAGAGGGGGAAAGAGGGGGAAAGAGAGGAAAGAGAGGAGATGGGGGAGGAAAGAGAGGAGATGGGGGAGGAAAGAGAGAGGAAAGAGAGGAGAGGGGGGGAGGAAAGAGAGGAGAGGAAAGAGAGGAGAGGGGGGGAGGAAAGAGAGGAGAGGAAAGAGAGGAGAGGGGGGGAGGAAAGAGAGGAGAGGAAAGAGAGGAGAGGGGGGGGAGGAAAGAGAGGGAGGAAAGAGAGGAGAGGGGGGGAGGAAAGAGAGGGAGGAAAGAGAGGAGAGGGGGTGAGGAAAGAGAGGAGAGGAAAGAGAGGAGGGGAGGAAAGAGAGGAGAGGGGGGGAAGAGAGAGGAGAGGGGGAGGAAAGAGAGAGGAGGGGGGAGGAAGAGAGAGGAGAGGGGGGGAGGAAAGAGAGAGGAGAGGGGGGGAGGAAAGAGAGAGGAGAGGGGGGGAGGAAAGAGAGAGGAGAGGGGGGGAGGAAAGAGAGAGGAGAGGGGGGGAGGAAAGAGAGAGGAGAGGGGAAAGAGAGAGGAGAGGGGGGAGGAAAGAGAGAGGAGAGGGGAAAGAGAGGAGAGAGGAAAGAGAGGAGAGAGAGGAGAGAGGGGGAGGAAAGAGAGGAGAGAGGGGGAGTAAAGAGAGGAAAGAGGGGGAGGAAAGAGAGGAAAGAGGGGGAGGAATGAGAGGAAAGAGAGGAGAGAGGAAAGAGGAGAGAGGGGGAGGAAAGAGAGGAGAGAGGAAAGAGAGGAGAGAGGGGGAGGAAAGAGAGGAGAGAAGAAAGAGAGGGGGAGGAAAGAGAGGAAAGAGAGGAGAGAGGGGGAGGAAAGAGAGGAGAGAGGGGGAGGAAAGAGAGGGCTCCAGAGGTGAGCCAGCTCGGAACCAGTCTTACCCGGGACATGGAAGGGGCTGTCTGGGTCGGAGCTAAGTGGGGAGTGGGGGAACGCGGAGATACTGCTGGACCCACTGCCAGGCGAACTGGGGAAGCTGTTGCCAGGGGAACAAGGGAACGCCAACCCTCCGTTGCCGCCCCCGCCTGGAGGGAAGGATTCTGGGAAAGTGGCGTTGTGGGGCATGAGAGGCTCGTTCTGGTCGATGGCGCCATGGTAACGGGGCTGCATCCCCGGCCTCGCTGTGAGGTCGCTGTTCCTAGGGACCAGGACAGGGGGCAGCACTGAGGAGGGGGCAGAGAGAGGGGGAGGAGGGAGGTGTCAGTCCCTTATCAATAAAGGCAAGCTGGCTCTATTTCCATACAGCTAAAGCCTTGTAGAGGTCAATTTCAGATAGTATACTTGTTATTATAAACTGGGCTGTTCGAGCTCTGAATGCTGATTGGCTGAAAGCGGTGGTATATCAGACCGTATACCACGGGGTATGACAAAAACATTTATTTTTACTGCTCTAATTATGTTGGTAACTAATTTATAATAACAATAAGGCACCTCGGGGGTTTGTGGTATGTGGCCAATATACCACGGCTAAGGGCTGTATCCAGCCACTCTGAGTTGCATCGTGGGTAAGAACAGCCCTTAGCCGTGGTACATTGTATATACACAAAGGTATGTGGACACCGCTTCAAATTAGTGGCTTTGGCTATTTCAGCCACACCCGTTGCTGACATGCAATCTCCATAGACAAACATTGGCAGTAGAATGGCCTTACTGAAGAGCTCAGTGACTTATAACGTGGCACTGTCTTAGGATGCCACCTTTGCAACAAGTCAGTTCGTCAAATTTCTGCCCTGCTAGAGCTTACCCCGGTCAACTGTAAGTGCTGTTATTGTGAAGTGGAAATGTCTAGGAGCAACAACGGCTCAGCCGAGAAGAGGTAGGCCACACAAGCTCACAGAACGGGACCGCAGAGTGCTGAAGCGTATAAATATTGTCTGTCCTCGGTTGCAACCCTCACTACTGAGTTCCCAAACTGCCTCTGGAAGCAACGTCAGCACAAGAACTGTTCATCGGGAGCTTCATGAAATGGGTTTCCATGGCCGAGCAGCCGCACACAAGCCTAAGATCACCATGCTCAATGCCAAGCATTGGCTGGAGAGGTGTAAAGCTCACCGCCATTGGACTCTGGAGCAGTTCTCTGGAGTGATCGATCACACTTCACCATCTGGCAGTCCGGCGGACTAATCTGGGTTTGGGGGATGCCAGGAGAACGCTACCTGCCCCAAATGCATAGTGGCAACTGTAAAGTTTGGTGGAGGAGGAAACTGTATAGTTGGCACTTTTCATTGGGGCAGGTAGCGTTCCCCTGGCATCCGCTGGGTCCCTTTCCTGTTTCAGCATGACAATGCCCCCGTGCACAAAGAGAGGTCCACACACTTTTGTCAATTTAGTGGCCATTTACTCCCTCCGGCCTTATACCACCACTCCCCCTCCGGCCATATACCACCACACCCCCCTCCGGCCATATACCACCACACCCCCCCCTCCGGCCATATACCACCACACCCCCCTCCGGCCATATACCACCACACCCCCCTCCGGCCATATACCACCACACCCCCCTCCGGCCATATACCACCACACCCCCCTCCGGCCATATACCACCACACCCCCCTCCGGCCATATACCACCACACCCCCCTCCGGCCATATACCACCACACCCCCCTCCGGCCATATACCACCACACCCCCCTCCGGCCATATACCACCACACCCCCCTCCGGCCATATACCACCACACCCCCCTCCGGCCATATACCACCACACCCCCCTCCGGCCATATACCACCACACCCCCCTCCGGCCATATACCACCACACCCCCCTCCTGCCTCATACCACCACACCCCCTCCTGCCTCATACCACCACACCCCCTCCGGCCATATACCACCACACCCCCTCCTGCCTCATACCACCACACCCCCTCCGGCCATATACCACCACACCCCCTCCTGCCTCATACCACCACACCCCCTCCGGCCATATACCACCACACCCCCTCCTGCCTCCGGCCTCATACCACCACACCCCCTCCGGCCATATACCACCACACCCCCTCCTGCCTCCGGCCTCATACCACCACACCCCCTCCGGCCATATACCACCACACCCCCCCTACCTTATACTTACTAGGGCTGTCCAATTTCTTGTAGTGGTAGGGGTCAGTGTAACCTCACTAGGGGTCAGTGTAACCTCACTAGGGGGTCAGTGTAACCTCACTAGGGGGGCAGTGTAACCTCACTAGGGGGGCAGTGTAACCTCACTAGGGGGGGCAGTGTAACCTCACTAGGGGGGCAGTGTAACCTCACTAGGGGGGCAGTGTAACCTCACTAGGGGGGCAGTGTAACCTCACTAGGGGGGCAGTGTAACCTCACTAGGGGGACAGTGTAACCTCACTAGGGGGACAGTGTAACCTCACTAGGGGACAGTGTAACCTCACTAGGGGGACAGTGTAACCTCACTAGGGGGACAGTGTAACCTCACTAGGGGGACAGTGTAACCTCACTAGGGGGACAGTGTAACCTCACTAGGGGGACAGTGTAACCTCGGGACAGTGTAACCTCACTAGGGGGGGCAGTGTAACCTCACTAGGGGGGCAGTGTAACCTCACTAGGGGGGCAGTTGTAACCTCACTAGGGGGGCAGTGTAACCTCACTAGGGGGGCAGTGTAACCTCACTAGGGGGGCAGTGTAACCTCACTAGGGGGGCAGTTGTAACCTCACTAGGGGGGCAGTGTAACCTCACTAGGGGGGCAGTGTAACCTCACTAGGGGGGCAGTGTAACCTCACTAGGGGGGCAGTGTAACCTCACTAGGGTCAGTGTATACTCACTAGGGGTCAGTGTATACTCACTAGGACTGTCCACTCTCTTATAGTGGTAGGGGTTGATACAGACATCTTTGTGTTTGGCCGTGAAGGGGAATTGGCAGCACTCCAAGGCCTTGAGTTCGTGATGAGACTGTAGGTCGGGCCACCTCCACACTCTGCAGTAGATGACGTGGGGGAGACCTTTACGATGGGATACCTGGAGACGACCGTCCAACGACCGAGGGATGGTCACACACTTACCTGGTGGGAGAGGGGAGAGGATTTAGAGACACACACACACACACACTCTTACACATTCCCCCCACTAGACCACTCACTGGGCTGTCCGGGACAGCTGAGAGCCTTCTCCAGCTCCTCCATCGTTCCCTTCCTCTTCTTCAGTTTCTTCACTAGGGCGTCCACTGCCTTCTCCGCCCACTTCTCCTCTTCATCCCCCTGTTTCCATCCCAGCAGCCTCTTCACCGCCGGGCTGGTGAAGGAGAATAGCGACGTCACGTTCATCTTGATGACGACGTAGGGAAGGACTGGGTCCTCTGGGAGAATATCCTCAAATACAGTACAGTCACACACGGGTACTCAGTATCTCCCTCTCAGTCACATACAGATGCACACTAAGTAGTGTGGAGAGGATCACACTCTGTGTTGTTGTGCCCTAGCTAGCCTCTGGCCTGTAGAGTGTTACTGCACGGAGGGATCTAGGTCGGCCAGTTGTGTTGGGCAGTCGTAGGACCAGATCAGGCTGTCACACCTTACAGCACACCTGAGAGAGAGAGACAGACAGCACATGTGAGAGAGAGAGAGAG
>NC_034189.2:3739558-3811694 GCF_002021735.2 Oncorhynchus kisutch | reverse complement strand
TATTAGGCCTTATAGCCTCTACACTTGATGGACATAATGCTTTATAGCCTCTACATGGTGGACATTAATGCTTTATAGCCTCTACATTGATGGATAATTAGGCCTTATAGCCTCTACATTGATGGACATTAGGCCTTATAGCCTCTACATTGATGGACATAATGCTTTATAGCCTCTACATTGATGGACATAATGCTTTATAGCCTCTACATTGATGGACATAATGCTTTATAGCCTCTACATAGATGGACATTAGGCCTTATAGCCTCTACATTGATGGACATAATGCCTTATAGCCTCTACATTGATGGACAATAAGGCTTTATAGCCTCTACATTGATGGACATTAGGCTTTATAGCCTCTACATTGATGGACATAATGCTTTATAGCCTCTACATTGATGGACATAGGCTTTTAGCTCAATAGGCCTCTACACACATTGATGGATATTAGGTCTTATAGCCTCTACATTGATGGACATAATGCTTTATAGCCTCTACATTGGACATAAGGCTTTATAGCCTCTACATGGACATAAGGCTTTATAGCCTCTACATTGATGGACATTAGGCTTTATAGCCTCTACATTGATGGACATTAGGCTTTATAGCCTCTACATTGATGGACCATAATGCTTTATAGCCTCTCTACATTGATGGACATTAGGCCTTATAGCCTCTACATTGATGGACATTAGGTCTTATAGCCTCTACATTGATGGACATAAGGCTTTATAGCCTCTACATTGATGGACATTATGCTTTATAGCCTCTACATTGATGGACATTAGGCCTTATAGCCTCTACATTGATGGACATTAGGCCTTATAGCCTCTACATCGATGGACATTAGGCCTTATAGCCTCCTACATCGATGGACATTAGGCTTAATAGCCTCTACATTGATGGACATTAGGTCTTATAGCCTCTACATTGATGGACATAATGCTTTATAGCCTCTACATTGATGGACATAAGGCTTTATAGCCTCTACATTGGACATAATGCTTTATAGCCTCTACATTGATGGATATTAGGCCTTATAGCCTCTACATTGATGGACATAATGCTTTATAGCCTCTACATTGGTGGACATAATGCTTTATAGCCTCTACATTGATGGATATTAGGCCTTATAGCCTCTACATTGATGGACATTAGGCCTTATAGCCCTCTACATTGATGGACATAATGCTTTATAGCCTCTACATTGATGGACATAATGCTTTATAGCCTCTACATTGATGGACATAATGCTTTATAGCCTCTACATAGATGGACATTAGGCCTTATAGCCTCTACATAGATGGACATAATGCCTTATAGCCTCTACATTGATGGACATAAGGCTTTATAGCCTCTACATTGATGGACATTAGGCTTTATAGCCCTCTACATTGATGGAACATAATGCTTTATAGCCTCTACATTGATGGACATTAGGCTTTATAGCCTCTACATTGATGGATATTAGGTCTTATAGCCTCTACATTGATGGACATAATGCTTTATAGCCTCTACATTGGACATAAGGCTTTATAGCCTCTACATTGGACATAAGGCTTTATAGCCTCTACATTGATGGACATTAGGCTTTATAGCCTCTACATTGATGGACATTAGGCTTTATAGCCTCTACATTGATGGACATAATGCTTTATAGCCTCTACATTGATGGACATTAGGCCTTATAGCCTCTACATTGATGGACATTAGGTCTTATAGCCTCTACATTGATGGACATAAGGCTTTATAGCCTCTACATTGATGGACATTATGCTTTATAGCCTCTACATTGATGGACATTAGGCCTTATAGCCTCTACATTGATGGACATTAGGCCTTATAGCCTCTACATCGATGGACATTAGGCCTTATAGCCTCTACATCGATGGACATTAGGCTTAATAGCCTCTACATTGATGGACATTAGGTCTTATAGCCTCTACATTGATGGACATAATGCTTTATAGCCTCTACATTGATGGACATAAGGCTTTATAGCCTCTACATTGGACATAATGCTTTATAGCCTCTACATTGATGGACATTAGGTTCTTATATTCTCTACATTGATGGACATAATGCTTTATAGCCTCTACATTGATGGACATAATGCTTTATAGCCTCTACATTGATGGACATAAGGCTTTATAGCCTCTACATTGGACATAATGCTTTATAGCCTCTACATTGATGGACATTAGGTTCTTATAGCCTCTACATTGATGGACATAATGCTTTATAGCCTCTACATTGATGGACATAATGCTTTATAGCCTCTACATTGATGGACATTAGGCCTTATAGCCTCTACATTGATGGACATTAGGCCTTATAGCCTCTACATTGATGGACATTAGGCTTTATAGCCTCTACATTGATGGACATAATGCTTTATAGCCTCTACATTGATGGACATTAGGCTTTATAGCCTCTACATTGATGGATATTAGGTCTTATAGCCTCTACATTGATGGACATAATGCTTTATAGCCTCTACATTGATGGACATAATGCTTTATAGCCTCTACATTGATGGATATTAGGCCTTATAGCCTCTACATTGATGGACATAATGCTTTATAGCCTCTACATTGGTGGACATAATGCTTTATAGCCTCTACATTGATGGATATTAGGCCTTATAGCCTCTACATTGATGGACATTAGGCCTTATAGCCTCTACATTGATGGACATAATGCTTTATAGCCTCTACATTGATGGACATAATGCTTTATAGCCTCTACATTGATGGACATAATGCTTTATAGCCTCTACATAGATGGACATTAGGCCTTATAGCCTCTACATTGATGGACATAATGCCTTATAGCCTCTACATTGATGGACATAAGGCTTTATAGCCTCTACATTGATGGACATTAGGCTTTATAGCCTCTACATTGATGGACATAATGCTTTATAGCCTCTACATTGATGGACATTAGGCTTTATAGCCTCTACATTGATGGATATTAGGTCTTATAGCCTCTACATTGATGGACATAATGCTTTATAGCCTCTACATTGGACATAAGGCTTTATAGCCTCTACATTGGACATAAGGCTTTATAGCCTCTACATTGATGGACATTAGGCTTTATAGCCTCTACATTGATGGACATTAGGCTTTATAGCCTCTACATTGATGGACATAATGCTTTATAGCCTCTACATTGATGGACATTAGGCCTTATAGCCTCTACATTGATGGACATTAGGTCTTATAGCCTCTACATTGATGGACATAAGGCTTTATAGCCTCTACATTGATGGACATTATGCTTTATAGCCTCTACATTGATGGACATTAGGCCTTATAGCCTCTACATTGATGGACATTAGGCCTTATAGCCTCTACATCGATGGACATTAGGCCTTATAGCCTCTACATCGATGGACATTAGGCTTAATAGCCTCTACATTGATGGACATTAGGTCTTATAGCCTCTACATTGATGGACATAATGCTTTATAGCCTCTACATTGATGGACATAAGGCTTTATAGCCTCTACATTGGACATAATGCTTTATAGCCTCTACATTGATGGATATTAGGCCTTATAGCCTCTACATTGATGGACATAATGCTTTATAGCCTCTACATTGGTGGACATAATGCTTTATAGCCTCTACATTGATGGATATTAGGCCTTATAGCCTCTACATTGATGGACATTAGGCCTTATAGCCTCTACATTGATGGACATAATGCTTTATAGCCTCTACATTGATGGACATAATGCTTTATAGCCTCTACATTGATGGACATAATGCTTTATAGCCTCTACATAGATGGACATTAGGCCTTATAGCCTCTACATAGATGGACATAATGCCTTATAGCCTCTACATTGATGGACATAAGGCTTTATAGCCTCTACATTGATGGACATTAGGCTTTATAGCCTCTACATTGATGGACATAATGCTTTATAGCCTCTACATTGATGGACATTAGGCTTTATAGCCTCTACATTGATGGATATTAGGTCTTATAGCCTCTACATTGATGGACATAATGCTTTATAGCCTCTACATTGGACATAAGGCTTTATAGCCTCTACATTGGACATAAGGCTTTATAGCCTCTACATTGATGGACATTAGGCTTTATAGCCTCTACATTGATGGACATTAGGCTTTATAGCCTCTACATTGATGGACATAATGCTTTATAGCCTCTACATTGATGGACATTAGGCCTTATAGCCTCTACATTGATGGACATTAGGTCTTATAGCCTCTACATTGATGGACATAAGGCTTTATAGCCTCTACATTGATGGACATTATGCTTTATAGCCTCTACATTGATGGACATTAGGCCTTATAGCCTCTACATTGATGGACATTAGGCCTTATAGCCTCTACATCGATGGACATTAGGCCTTATAGCCTCTACATCGATGGACATTAGGCTTAATAGCCTCTACATTGATGGACATTAGGTCTTATAGCCTCTACATTGATGGACATAATGCTTTATAGCCTCTACATTGATGGACATAAGGCTTTATAGCCTCTACATTGGACATAATGCTTTATAGCCTCTACATTGATGGACATTAGGTTCTTATATTCTCTACATTGATGGACATAATGCTTTATAGCCTCTACATTGATGGACATAATGCTTTATAGCCTCTACATTGATGGACATAAGGCTTTATAGCCTCTACATTGGACATAATGCTTTATAGCCTCTACATTGATGGACATTAGGTTCTTATAGCCTCTACATTGATGGACATAATGCTTTATAGCCTCTACATTGATGGACATAATGCTTTATAGCCTCTACATTGATGGACATTAGGCCTTATAGCCTCTACATTGATGGACATAATGCTTTATAGCCTCTACATTGATGGACACAAGGCCTTATAGCCTCTACATTGATGGACATAATGCTTTATAGCCTCTACATTGATGGACATAATGCTTTATAGCCTCTACATTGATGGACATTAGGCCTTATAGCCTCTACATTGATGGACATAATGCTTTATAGCCTCTACATTGATGGACATACTGCTTTATAGCCTCTACATTGATGGACATACTGCTTTATAGCCTCTACATTGATGGACATTAGGCCTTATAGCCTCTACATTGATGGACATTAGGCTTTATAGCCTCTACATTGATGGACATAATGCTTTATAGCCTCTACATTGATGGACATTAGGCTTTATAGCCTCTACATTGATGGATATTAGGTCTTATAGCCTCTACATTGATGGACATAATGCTTTATAGCCTCTACATTGATGGACATAATGCTTTATAGCCTCTACATTGATGGACATAATGCTTTATAGCCTCTACATAGATGGACATTAGGCCTTATAGCCTCTACATTGATGGACATAATGCCTTATAGCCTCTACATTGATGGACATAAGGCTTTATAGCCTCTACATTGATGGACATTAGGCTTTATAGCCTCTACATTGATGGACATAATGCTTTATAGCCTCTACATTGATGGACATTAGGCTTTATAGCCTCTACATTGATGGATATTAGGTCTTATAGCCTCTACATTGATGGACATAATGCTTTATAGCCTCTACATTGGACATAAGGCTTTATAGCCTCTACATTGGACATAAGGCTTTATAGCCTCTACATTGATGGACATTAGGCTTTATAGCCTCTACATTGATGGACATTAGGCTTTATAGCCTCTACATTGATGGACATAATGCTTTATAGCCTCTACATTGATGGACATTAGGCCTTATAGCCTCTACATTGATGGACATTAGGTCTTATAGCCTCTACATTGATGGACATAAGGCTTTATAGCCTCTACATTGATGGACATTATGCTTTATAGCCTCTACATTGATGGACATTAGGCCTTATAGCCTCTACATTGATGGACATTAGGCCTTATAGCCTCTACATCGATGGACATTAGGCCTTATAGCCTCTACATCGATGGACATTAGGCTTAATAGCCTCTACATTGATGGACATTAGGTCTTATAGCCTCTACATTGATGGACATAATGCTTTATAGCCTCTACATTGATGGACATAAGGCTTTATAGCCTCTACATTGGACATAATGCTTTATAGCCTCTACATTGATGGATATTAGGCCTTATAGCCTCTACATTGATGGACATAATGCTTTATAGCCTCTACATTGGTGGACATAATGCTTTATAGCCTCTACATTGATGGATATTAGGCCTTATAGCCTCTACATTGATGGACATTAGGCCTTATAGCCTCTACATTGATGGACATAATGCTTTATAGCCTCTACATTGATGGACATAATGCTTTATAGCCTCTACATTGATGGACATAATGCTTTATAGCCTCTACATAGATGGACATTAGGCCTTATAGCCTCTACATAGATGGACATAATGCCTTATAGCCTCTACATTGATGGACATAAGGCTTTATAGCCTCTACATTGATGGACATTAGGCTTTATAGCCTCTACATTGATGGACATAATGCTTTATAGCCTCTACATTGATGGACATTAGGCTTTATAGCCTCTACATTGATGGATATTAGGTCTTATAGCCTCTACATTGATGGACATAATGCTTTATAGCCTCTACATTGGACATAAGGCTTTATAGCCTCTACATTGGACATAAGGCTTTATAGCCTCTACATTGATGGACATTAGGCTTTATAGCCTCTACATTGATGGACATTAGGCTTTATAGCCTCTACATTGATGGACATAATGCTTTATAGCCTCTACATTGATGGACATTAGGCCTTATAGCCTCTACATTGATGGACATTAGGTCTTATAGCCTCTACATTGATGGACATAAGGCTTTATAGCCTCTACATTGATGGACATTATGCTTTATAGCCTCTACATTGATGGACATTAGGCCTTATAGCCTCTACATTGATGGACATTAGGCCTTATAGCCTCTACATCGATGGACATTAGGCCTTATAGCCTCTACATCGATGGACATTAGGCTTAATAGCCTCTACATTGATGGACATTAGGTCTTATAGCCTCTACATTGATGGACATAATGCTTTATAGCCTCTACATTGATGGACATAAGGCTTTATAGCCTCTACATTGGACATAATGCTTTATAGCCTCTACATTGATGGACATTAGGTTCTTATATTCTCTACATTGATGGACATAATGCTTTATAGCCTCTACATTGATGGACATAATGCTTTATAGCCTCTACATTGATGGACATAAGGCTTTATAGCCTCTACATTGGACATAATGCTTTATAGCCTCTACATTGATGGACATAATGCTTTATAGCCTCTACATTGATGGACATTAGGCCTTATAGCCTCTACATTGATGGACATAATGCTTTATAGCCTCTACATTGATGGACACAAGGCCTTATAGCCTCTACATTGATGGACATAATGCTTTATAGCCTCTACATTGATGGACATTAGGCTTTATAGCCTCTACATTGGTGGACATAATGCTTTATAGCCTCTACATTGATGGACATTAGGCCTTATAGCCTCTACATTGATGGACATAATGCTTAATAGCCTCTACATTGATGGACATAATGCTTTATAGCCTCTACATTGATGGACATAATGCTTTATAGCCTCTACATTGATGGACATTAGGCTTTATAGCCTCTACATTGATGGATATTAGGTCTTATAGCCTCTACATTGATGGACATAATGCTTTATAGCCTCTACATTGGACATAAGGCTTTATAGCCTCTACATTGGACATAAGGCTTTATAGCCTCTACATTGATGGACATTAGGCTTTATAGCCTCTACATTGATGGACATTAGGCTTTATAGCCTCTACATTGATGGACATAATGCTTTATAGCCTCTACATTGATGGACATTAGGCCTTATAGCCTCTACATTGATGGACATTAGGTCTTATAGCCTCTACATTGATGGACATAAGGCTTTATAGCCTCTACATTGATGGACATTATGCTTTATAGCCTCTACATTGATGGACATTAGGCCTTATAGCCTCTACATTGATGGACATTAGGCCTTATAGCCTCTACATCGATGGACATTAGGCCTTATAGCCTCTACATCGATGGACATTAGGCTTAATAGCCTCTACATTGATGGACATTAGGTCTTATAGCCTCTACATTGATGGACATAATGCTTTATAGCCTCTACATTGATGGACATAAGGCTTTATAGCCTCTACATTGGACATAATGCTTTATAGCCTCTACATTGATGGATATTAGGCCTTATAGCCTCTACATTGATGGACATAATGCTTTATAGCCTCTACATTGGTGGACATAATGCTTTATAGCCTCTACATTGATGGATATTAGGCCTTATAGCCTCTACATTGATGGACATTAGGCCTTATAGCCTCTACATTGATGGACATAATGCTTTATAGCCTCTACATTGATGGACATAATGCTTTATAGCCTCTACATTGATGGACATAATGCTTTATAGCCTCTACATAGATGGACATTAGGCCTTATAGCCTCTACATAGATGGACATAATGCCTTATAGCCTCTACATTGATGGACATAAGGCTTTATAGCCTCTACATTGATGGACATTAGGCTTTATAGCCTCTACATTGATGGACATAATGCTTTATAGCCTCTACATTGATGGACATTAGGCTTTATAGCCTCTACATTGATGGATATTAGGTCTTATAGCCTCTACATTGATGGACATAATGCTTTATAGCCTCTACATTGGACATAAGGCTTTATAGCCTCTACATTGGACATAAGGCTTTATAGCCTCTACATTGATGGACATTAGGCTTTATAGCCTCTACATTGATGGACATTAGGCTTTATAGCCTCTACATTGATGGACATAATGCTTTATAGCCTCTACATTGATGGACATTAGGCCTTATAGCCTCTACATTGATGGACATTAGGTCTTATAGCCTCTACATTGATGGACATAAGGCTTTATAGCCTCTACATTGATGGACATTATGCTTTATAGCCTCTACATTGATGGACATTAGGCCTTATAGCCTCTACATTGATGGACATTAGGCCTTATAGCCTCTACATCGATGGACATTAGGCCTTATAGCCTCTACATCGATGGACATTAGGCTTAATAGCCTCTACATTGATGGACATTAGGTCTTATAGCCTCTACATTGATGGACATAATGCTTTATAGCCTCTACATTGATGGACATAAGGCTTTATAGCCTCTACATTGGACATAATGCTTTATAGCCTCTACATTGATGGACATTAGGTTCTTATATTCTCTACATTGATGGACATAATGCTTTATAGCCTCTACATTGATGGACATAATGCTTTATAGCCTCTACATTGATGGACATAAGGCTTTATAGCCTCTACATTGGACATAATGCTTTATAGCCTCTACATTGATGGACATAATGCTTTATAGCCTCTACATTGATGGACATTAGGCCTTATAGCCTCTACATTGATGGACATAATGCTTTATAGCCTCTACATTGATGGACACAAGGCCTTATAGCCTCTACATTGATGGACATAATGCTTTATAGCCTCTACATTGATGGACATTAGGCTTTATAGCCTCTACATTGGTGGACATAATGCTTTATAGCCTCTACATTGATGGACATTAGGCCTTATAGCCTCTACATTGATGGACATAATGCTTAATAGCCTCTACATTGATGGACATAATGCTTTATAGCCTCTACATTGATGGACATAATGCTTTATAGCCTCTACATTGATGGACATAATGCTTTATAGCCTCTACATCGATGGACATTAGGCTTTATAGCCTCTACATTGATGGATATTAGGCCTTATAGCCTCTACATTGATGGACATTATGCTTTATAGCCTCTACATTGATGGACATTATGCTTTATAGCCTCTACATTGATGGACATAATGCTTTATAGCCTCTACATTGATGGACATAAGGCTTTATAGCCTCTACATTGGACATAAGGCTTTATAGCCTCTACATTGGACATAAGGCTTTATAGCCTCTACATTGATGGACATTAGGCCTTATAGCCTCTACATTGATGGACATTAGGCTTTATAGCCTCTACATTGATGGACATTAGGCCTTATAGCCTCTACATTGATGGACATTAGGCTTTATAGCCTCTACATTGATGGACATTAGGCCTTATAGCCTCTACATTGATGGACATTAGGCCTTATAGCCTCTACATTGATGGACATTAGGCCTTATAGCCTCTACATTGATGGACATTAGGCCTTATAGCCTCTACATTGATGGACATTAGGCCTTATAGCCTCTACATTGATGGACATTAGGCCTTATAGCCTCTACATTGATGGACATTAGGCCTTATAGCCTCTACATTGATGGACATTAGGCCTTATAGCCTCTACATTGATGGACATTAGGCCTTATAGCCTCTACATTGATGGACATTAGGCCTTATAGCCTCTACATTGATGGACATTAGGCCTTATAGCCTCTACATTGATGGACATTAGGCCTTATAGCCTCTACATTGATGGACATTAGGCCTTATAGCCTCTACATTGATGGACATAATGCTTAATAGCCTCTACATTGATGGACACAAGGCTTTATAGCTTCTACATTGATGGACATTAGGCTTTATAGCCTCTACATTGATGGACATTAGGCCTTATAGCCTCTACATTGATGGACATTAGGCCTTATAGCCTCTACATTGATGGACATTAGGCCTTATAGCCTCTACATTGGTGGACATAATGCTTAATAGCCTCTACATTGATGGACATTAGGCTTTATAGCCTCTACATTGATGGACATTAGGCCTTATAGCCTCTACATTGATGGACATTAGGCCTTATAGCCTCTACATTGGTGGACATAATGCTTAATAGCCTCTACATTGATGGACATAATGCTTAATAGCCTCTACATTGATGGACACAAGGCCTTATAGCCTCTACATGCAGGTCATACCAGTGGATGGAAATGCATTTGACTGGTCACGCTTATTGGTCTAAATGTAAATTTACATAATTTATTGGAATAAAATTTGCGTATTTTTTATTTTTTTTACCGTATATTTTATGTATCTTATCATAGGCGTACAGCGTACAGAGAGATTTTCCTCCCTAAGGCTCTGTCGGAGGGAGTGAGAGTTGCTGCTTCAGCATATCAAACAGCAAGTGTCAACGGAAGGCCTCCTCTTCCTCAGCGCCTCACGCACCACTCTGCAATGAGCAGAGGCAGTATGCAGCTTTTTGAAAACCATTTACTACTATTATTTAATTTTTACTACATATTATATAAGGCATGTCTTTACCTTGCATTTCAAAGTAGCCTGGGGGGGGGGGGGACAACATGTCCGCGGAGGAAATTATATCAACTTTCTTTCGTTGTCCATGTGCCGTTTGCCAAATTTCATTGAGGTAAAAAAATAATAATTTTAAGAGAGACTTGGTCCAAGCAACAGAGGAGGGAACAGTGTTTGAGACAAATATCAGTTATACTGCAACAACTTAAAAAGACATTACAAGTCATTCTAGCCACACACACACACACACACACAGACTTATCTCTCTCAGATTCCAATTGCCGATTCATGTCTGGGCGTGTAAATGCTGTAAATATACCAGAGAAAGGTCTGTTAATTGCTCACTAGAATATATGCGGTTTAAAGGAATACAAATTAATGAAATATGCTGTCTAGTGCAGTCAGACAATATTCATGTCTTGGCGGCTATCAGAGACTCACTTGGACTCTTCTTTTGAGGAAGCTGAGATCTCTATACATGGATACAATATGTTCAGGAGGGACAGAAATAGATATGGAGGGTGGAGTTGCAGTTTACATCCAGAGTCAGATTCCAGCTAAACAACGTCAGGACTTAATGTTGACTGATTAGAGACACTGTGGGTACAGCTGCTATAGGCTCTATGGGTACAGCTGCAATAGGCTCTTTGGGTACAGCTGCTATAGGCTCTATGGGTACAGCTGCAATAGGCTCTTTGGGTACAGCTGCTATAGTCTCTATGGGTACAGCCACTATAGGCTCTATGGGTACAGCCACTATAGGCTCTATGGGTACAGCTGCTATAGGCTCTATGGGTACAGCTGCTATAGGCTCTATGGGTACAGCTGCTATAGTCTCTATGGGTACAGCTGCTATAGGCTCTATGGGTACAGCTGCTATAGGCTCTATGGGTACAGCTGCTATAGGCTCTGTGGGTACAGCTGCTATAGGCTCTATGGGTACAGCTGCTATAGGCTCTATGGGTACAGCTGCTATTATCTCTATGGGTACAGCTGCTATAGTCTCTATGGGTACAGCTGCTATAGTCTCTATGGGTACAGCTGCTATAGGCTCTATGGGTACAGCAGCTATAGTCTCTATGGGCACAGCCGCTATATTCTCTATGGGTACAGCTGCTATAGTCTCTATGGGTACAGCTGCTATAGGCTCTATGGGTAGATAGAGCTATAGGCTCTGGGTACAGCTGCTATAGTCTCTATGGGTACAGCTGCTATTATCTCTATGGGTACAGCTGCTATAGTCTCTATGGGTATAGCTGCTATAGTCTCTATGGGTACAGCTGCTATAGGCTCTATGGGTACAGCAGCTATAGGCTCTATGGGCACAGCCGCTATAGTCTCTATGGGCACAGCCGCTATAGTCTCTATGGGTACAGCTGCTATAGTCTCTATGGGTACAGCTGCTATAGGCTCTATGGGTACAGCTGCTATAGGCTCTATGGGTACAGCTGCTATAGGCTCTATGGGTACAGCTGCTATAGGCTCTATGGGTACAGCTGCTATAGGCTCTATGGGTACAGCTGCTATAGGCTCTATGGGTACAGCTGCTATAGGCTCTATGGGTACAGCTGCTATAGGCTCTATGGGTACAGCTGCTATAGGCTCTATGGGTACAGCTGCTATAGGCTCTATGGGTACAGCTGCTATAGGCTCTATGGGTACAGCTGCTATAGGCTCTATGGGTACAGCTGCTATAGGCTCTATGGGTACAGCTGCTATAGGCTCTATGGGTACGGCTGCTATAGGCTCTATGGGTACGGCTGTTATAGGCTCTATGGGTACAGCTGCTATAGGCTCTATGGGTACAGGAGCTATAGGCTCTATGGGTACAGCTGCTATAGGCTCTATGGGTACAGCTGCTATAGGCTCTATGGGTACAGCTGCTATAGGCTCTATGGGTACAGCTGTTATAGGCTCTATGGGTACAGCTGCTATAGGCTCTATGGGTACAGCTGCTATAGGCTCTATGGGTACAGCTGCTATAGGCTCTATGGGTACGGCTGCTATAGGCTCTATGGGTACGGCTGCTATAGGCTCTATGGGTACGGCTGCTATAGGCTCTATGGGTACGGCTGCTATAGGCTCTATGGGTACGGCTGCTATAGGCTCTATGGGTACGGCTGCTATAGGCTCTATGGCTACGGCTGCTATAGGCTCTATGGGTACAGCTGTTATAGGCTCTATGGGTACAGCTGCTATAGGCTCTATGGGTACAGGAGCTATAGGCTCTATGGGTACAGCTGCTATAGGCTCTATGGGTACAGCTGCTATAGGCTCTATGGGTACAGCTGTTATAGGCTCTATGGGTACAGCTGCTATAGGCTCTATGGGTACAGCTGTTATAGGCTCTATGGGTACAGCTGCTATAGGCTCTATGGGTACAGCTGTTATAGGCTCTATGGGTACAGCTGCTATAGGCTCTATGGGTACAGCCGCTATAGGCTCTATGGGTACAGCTGCTATAGGCTCTATGGGTACAGCTGCTATAGGCTCTATGGGTACAGCTGCTATAGGCTCTATGGGTACAGCTGTACCACGTAGGAAACCTATACTAGTTGGTTGCTGCTATAAGCCACCTGGTGCGGATGTCAAAATATCACGAGGACATAAAAAAATAAGATGTTTTGACTTGGACACATGGATTTCAATTACACAAACATCCACGCGATTTAATCAAATCTATCGCGTGTAGCATCGCACCCAAGTGGTAATGGGAAAATAAGAACTTGTTCTTAAACTGACTTGCCTCGTAAAATAATACAAATGCAACTATTCCTCAGTAAAAATGTGAGTCAACCGAACTTCATATTAACAACCCACCACTAGTTGTTGCATGTTAGAGCTCCCATCCTTTCCACTATTTTGTTCTGTCACATGAAGATGCTCGCATGATGCCCTTTTCACAATGGTGTTTTACTGCTAATTGCATTATGGGAACGAACATTTGCTTAATAAACTATTATTTCTTCACATTATAAAACTTATTTTAATCTAAATGTTCTGATCTCTTTCATCAGACTTTAAAAAATAAATATAATGTAGCTTAGGCTTGTTGATTGTATGAATTTGGGAATCTATCGTCCCACAACTGTCCCAGAGTCTGTTTGGACAGCCAGATCAACTTTCTTATTAGGGTTTGACAGTAGATTGACATGTTGGCTAGTGATTCTGCTGTTCATGTTGGCTAGTGATTCTGCTGTTCCTTACTATAGTAGATTGACATGTTGGCTAGTGATTCTGCTGTTCATGTTGGCTAGTGATTCTGCTGTTCATGTTGACTAGTGATTCTGCTGTTCATGTTGGCTAGTGATTCTGCTGTTCATGTTGGCTAGTGATTCTGCTGTTCATGTTGGCTAGTGATTCTGCTGTTCATGTTGGCTAGTGATTCTGCTGTTCATGTTGGCTAGTGATTCTGCTGTTCATGTTGGCTAGTGATTCTGCTGTTCATGTTGGCTAGTGATTCTGCTGTTCATGTTGGCTAGTGATTCTGCTGTTCATGTTGGCTAGTGATTCTGCTGTTCATGTTGGCTAGTGATTTTGCTGTTCATGTTGGCTAGTGATTCTGCTGTTCATGTTGGCTAGTGATTCTGCTGTTCATGTTGGCTAGTGATTCTGCTGTTCATGTTGGCTAGTGATTCTGCTGTTCATGTTGGCTAGTGATTCTGCTGTTCATGTTAGCTAGTGATTCTGCTGTTCATGTTGGCTAGTGATTCTGCTGTTCCTTACTATAGTAGATTGACATGTTGGCTAGTGATTCTGCTGTTCATGTTGGCTAGTGATTCTGCTGTTCCTTACTATAGTAGATTGACATGTTGGCTAGTGATTCTGCTGTTCATGTTGGCTAGTGATTCTGCTGTTCCTTACTATAGTAGATTGACATGTTGGCTAGTGATTCTGCTGTTCATGTTGGCTAGTGATTCTGCTGTTCATGTTGGCTAGTGATTCTGCTGTTCATGTTGGCTAGTGATTCTGCTGTTCCTTACTATAGTAGATTGACATGTTGGCTAGTGATTCTGCTGTTCATGTTGGCTAGTGATTCTGCTGTTCATGTTGGCTAGTGATTCTGCTGTTCATGTTGGCTAGTGATTCTGCTGTTCCTTACTATAGTAGATTGACATGTTGGCTAGTGATTTCGCGGTTCGTTACTATAGTAGATTGACATGTTGGCTAGTGATTCTGCTGTTCATGTTGGCTAGTGATTCTGCTGTTCATGTTGGCTAGTGATTCTGCTGTTCCTTACTATAGTAGATTGACATGTTGGCTAGTGATTTCGCGGTTCGTTACTCGTCTTGTTGGCTTAGGGAAACTACACTGAACAATAATATAAACTCAACATGCAACAATTAAACATATTTTATTGAGTTACAGTTCATTTTAGGAAATCAGTCAATTTAAATAGAATTCATTAGGTCTTAATCTATGGATTTCACATGACTGGGAATACAGATATGCATCTGTTAATCACAGATACCTTTAAAAGGGTAGGGGTGTCGATCAGAAAACCAGTCAGTATCTTGTTCCACCATTTGCCTCATGCAGCGCGACACATCTCCTTCACATAGAGTTGATCAGGCTGTTGATTGTGGCCTGTGGAATGTTGTCCCACTCCTCTTCAATGGCTTTGGGAAGTTGCTGGATATTAGCGGGTACTGGAACACGCTGTCGTACATGTCGATCCAGAGCATCCCAAACATGCTCAATGGGTGACATGTCTGGTGAGAATGTAGGCCATTGAAAAACTGGGACATTCTCAGCTTCCAGGAATTGTGTACAGATCCTTGCGACATGAGCCTGTGCATTATCATGCTGAAACATGAGGTAATGACGGCGGATGAATGGCACGATAATGGGCCTCAGGATCTCATCACGGTATCTTTGTGCATTCAAATTGACATCGATAAAATGCAACTGTGTTCGCTGTCCGTAGCTTGTGCCTGCCCATACCATAACCCCACCACCACCATGGGGCACTCTGGTCACAACCTGACATCAGCAAACCGCTCGCCCACACGACACCATACATGCTATCTGCCATCTGTCCGGTACAGTTGAAACCGGGATTCATCCGTGAAGAGAACACTTCTCCAGGGTGTCAGCGGCCATCGAACATTTTCCCACTGAAGTCGGTTACTACACCGAACTGCAGTCAGGTCAAGACCCTGGTGAGGACGACGAGTTTCCCTGAGACGGTTTCTGACAGTTTGTGAAGAACTTCTTAGGTTGTGCAAACCCTCAGTTTCATCAGCTGTCTGGGTGGCTGGTCTCAGACGAACCTGCGGGTGAAGAAGCCTGATGTGGAGGTCCTGGGTTGTCGTGGTTACACGTGGTCTGCGATTGTGAGGCCGGTTGGACATACTGCCAAATTCTCTAAAACGATGTTGGTGGCGGCTCATGGTAGAGAAATTTACATCTGGTGGACATTCCTGCAGTCAGCATTCCAACTGCACGCTCCCTCAAAACTTGAGACATCTGTGGCATTGGACTGTGTGACAGAACTTCACATTTTAGAGTGGCCTTTTATTGTCCCCAGTCCAAGGTGCACCTGTGTAATGATCATGGTGTTTAATCAGCTTCTTGGTATGCCCACACCTGTCAGGTGGATGGATTATCTTTGCAAAAAAATATGGAACATTTCATATGGAACATTTCTGGGATCTGATATTTCAGCTCATGAAACGTTGTACCAACACTTTACGTTCATATTTTTTGTTCAGTATAGATGTGGACAGTTATTTTTATCCGAATTTTCTAAGGATTGCACAAATCGTTGCATCCTCGATTTTGCATGTTCTGTTCATGTGAGTTACCATATTCTAAATCTTAATGATTTACTATATTACCTAATCGGCTTTAAGCACTAAATTAATTTGGGTCCGGTAAATTTCTCAAATGTTCAGTAAATAAAAAACGGGACCGGATAAATGTCCGTCGCCACGGAAACCCGGGTCTGAATATATATATATATATATATATTTATGTCGTTGTGATCTACAGGAGCCAGGATGGACCAGCTGGACCTGCAGGCCGGGGACTCACCGTTAAGGTAACTATAGGGCGCACACACACACACACACACACACACACACACACACACACACACACACACACAGTAGAGTAGGCTTCTTTCTCTGTTCTCTCTGTTATTGATCTCTCTCGGTTTATTGGTTATTGATTTGTAATGAATGTTACATTGGTATCCTGAACGTTTCAAAATCCCGAACGGAAAAAAATTCAAATCAACAATGCAGCTGGCTACTCTCTTTTCGCTGATGATGCCAGTGTGTGTTCAGTCTTCGGTCTGTCCTTTTAAAATATCCTAGCCAGAATAAGGATATGCTGGCTACGATACATCGCGTTGAGGTGTCACTACAGCCCCGGGTTTGATCCCAGGCTGTGTCACAGCTGGCCCCATGAGGCGGCGCACAGTTGGCCCAGCATCGTCCGGGTCAGGGGATGGTTTGGCCGGCCTGGGATTTCCTTGTCCCATCGCACTCTCGCGACTCCTTTATGGCGGCGGGCCTGCAAGCTGATTTCGGTATTGGTGCGGCTGGCTTCTGGGTTAAGCGAGCTGTGTGTCAAGAAGCAGTGTGAAGCTGTCATCAAGGCAAAGGGTGGCTTCTTTGAACAATCTCATCAAATATATTTTGATTTATTTAAACGTTTTTTGGGGGGTTACTACATGATTCCATATGTGTTATTTCATAGTGTTGATGTCTTCACTATTATTCTACAATGTAGAACATAGTACAAAATAAAAACCCTTGAATCAGTTGAGTGTCTATATAAAAATAACTATTTGTTATATATATTTTTATTTATTTATATCCTATAAATAGCCTATCCTAGGAGTGGATTTAAAAAATGAGTTTTCTATTAAATGTATTTGGTGATTAACTAACTTCTAAAAGTATTGTTTTTGTTGCCAGGCAGAATGCAGGCAGCTCTATTATTTGATTGACAGTTCTGGTTGCCTAGTGATGGAAGTTAGTCCTGCTTCAGAAGCGGTACTCCTTTACAGACGAGTTAAATGGTGCATCGACCATTAACCAGGGAAGTTATTACAAATATATATTTTTTTGGGGGGGGTCTGAATCTAAAAAGCCGTAGTGAACCCTTCCAGACAAACAAGGCCGACGCGCTTTCAAAGGTATATGACTGCGGTTCTGGAGGCGAAGGGGGGGTACGACCCAGTACTAATAACGGGCCTAATTGGACCAGTACTAGATGGGTGTATCTAATAAACTGTGGTCTACGGCCTAATTGGACCAGTACTAGATGGGTGTATCTAAACTGTGGTCTACGGCCTAATTGGACCAGTACTAGATGGGTGTATCTAAACTGTGGTCTACGGCCTAATTGGACCAGTACTAGATGGGTGTATCTAATAAACTGTGGTCTACGGCCTAATTGGACCAGTACTAGATGGGTGTATTTAATAAACTGTGGTCTACGGCCTAATTGGACCAGTACTAGATGGGTGTATCTAATAAACTGTGGTCTACGGCCTAATTGGACCAGTACTAGATGGGTGTATCTAATAAACTGTGGCCTCCGGCCTTATTGGACCGTTATTCTGCATTGTGAATTTAATCATTTTTTTTCCCTTATAGTTTTAATTATTATTATTATTATTATTATTTTATTTTTTTATGGCAGTTTAAACGTTATTAAGCAGAATTGTAAATTTGTCACATCCCTGGTTGTTTATTGGTTTGGTTATTGCTGTGTGTTTCAGGGTCGAGGAAGTCGAGGCCCACCCTTCTCCAACAGGGTCAGACGTTCTCTCAACCCCTTCCTCTACAGAAACACTGAGTACGATGTCTGGGTCAAGTCCAAGAGAGGTACGTTTTTAAGATACTTCCTTTTAAATCCAATTACCTCAAGAAGGATTTCAGACATTTAAAAGACGAGGGATATAGAAAGCACTTTGTCCAGACAGCTGATACAGCAGTCGGTCATCTGTACGTGCTGTCAACGTATGAGTAGGTTTATCTGTACGTGCTGTCAACGTATGAGTAGGTTTATCTGTACGTGCTGTCAACGTATGAGTAGGTTTATCTGTACGTGCTGTCAACGTATGAGTAGGTTTATCTGTACGTGCTGTCAACGTATGAGTAGGTTTATCTGTACGTGCTGTCAACGTATGAGTAGGTTTATCTGTACGTGCTGTCAACGTATGAGCAGGTTTATCTGTACGTGCTGTCAACGTTTGAGTAGGTTTATCTGTACGTGCTGTCAACCTATGGGTCGGTCATCTGTACGTGCTGTCAATTTATGAGTAGGTTTATCTGTACGTGCTGTCAACGTATGAGTAGGTTTATCTGTACGTGCTGTCAACCTATGGGTCGGTCATCTGTACGTGCTGTCAATTTATGTACGGCAGCTAGCCTAGCGGTTAAGGTCACTGGTTCAGGATCCCCTAAACAGGCAACAACTGGGCGCTGGTGACGTTGATTAGGGCAGCCCCCCCACACTGCTCTGATTTAGGGGTTAAATGCAGAAGATGCATTTCCAGTGAATGCCTTGTTCAGGGGAACAGTGGGGGTTAACTGCCTTGTTCAGGGGAACAGTGGGGGTTAACTGCCTTGTTCAGGGGAACAGTGGGGGTTAACTGCCTTGTTCAGGGGAACAGTGGGGGTTAACTGCCTTGTTCAGGGGAACAGTGGGGGTTAACTGCCTTGTTCAGGGGAACAGTGGGGGTTAACTGCCTTGTTCAGGGGAACAGTGGGGGTTAACTGCCTTGTTCAGGGGAACAGTGGGGGTTAACTGCCTTGTTCAGGGGAACAGTGGGGGTTAACTGCCTTGTTCAGGGGAACAGTGGGGGTTAACTGCCTTGTTCAGGGGAACAGTGGGGGTTAACTGCCTTGTTCAGGGGAACAGTGGGGGTTAACTGCCTTGTTCAGGGGAACAGTGGGGGTTAACTGCCTTGTTCAGGGGAACAGTGGGGGTTAACTGCCTTGTTCAGGGGAACAGTGGGGGTTAACTGCCTTGTTCAGGGGAACAGTGGGGGTTAACTGCCTTGTTCAGGGGAACAGTGGGGGTTAACTGCCTTGTTCAGGGGAACAGTGGGGGTTAACTGCCTTGTTCAGGGGAACAGTGGGGGTTAACTGCCTTGTTCAGGGGAACAGTGGGGGTTAACTGCCTTGTTCAGGGGAACAGTGGGGGTTAACTGCCTTGTTCAGGGGAACAGTGGGGGTTAACTGCCTTGTTCAGGGAACAGTGGGGGTTAACTGCCTTGTTCAGGGGAACAGTGGGGGTTAACTGCCTTGTTCAGGGGAACAGTGGGGGTTAACTGCCTTGTTCAGGGGCAGAAAGACAGAGATTTTTACTTTGTCAGCTCGGGGATTCGATCTTGAAACCTTTCGGTTACTAGTACAACACTCTAACCACTAGGATACCTGCCTCCCCCGATGACCAACAGTATGTGGACACCTGCTCGTCCGACATCTCATTCCAAAATCATGGGCATTAATATGGAGTTGGTCACCGCTTTGCTGCTATAACAGCCTCCACTCTTCTGGGAAGGCTTTCCACTAGATGTTGGAACATTGCTGCAGGGACTTGCTTCCATTCAGCCACAAGAGCATTAGTGAGGTCGGCACTGATGTTGGGTGATTAGGCCTGGCTCACAGTCGGTGTTCCAATTCATCCCAAAGGTGTTTGATGGGGTTGAGGTCAGGGCTCTGCAGGCAAGTCAAATTCTTCCACACCGATCTACACAAGCCACTACTGTATGGACTTCACTTTGTGCATCGGGGACATTGTCATGCTGAAACAGGAAAGGGCCTCGCCCAAACTATAGCCACAAAGTTGGAATCACAGAATCGTGTAGAATGTAATTGGGTGCTCTTAGTGTTAAAATGTCCCTTCACTGGAACCAAGGGGCCCGATCCATGAAAAAACAGCCCCAGACCATTATTCCTCCTCCACCAAACTTTACAGTTGGCAATATGCATTGGGGCAGGTAGCGTTCTTCTGGCATCCTCCAAACCCAGATCTGTAAGATGGTGACACGTGATTCATCACTCCAGATATGTCTGTCGGACTGCCAGATGGTGACACGTGATTCATCACTCCAGATATGTCTGTCGGACTGCCAGATGGTGACACGTGATTCATCACTCCAGATATGTCTGTCGGACTGCCAGATGGTGACACGTGATTCATCACTCCAGATATGTCTGTCGGACTGCCAGATGGTGACACGTGATTCATCACTCCAGATATGTCTGTCGGACTGCCAGATGGTGACACGCGATTCATCACTCCAGATATGTCTGTCGGACTGCCAGATGGTGACACGTGATTCATCACTCCAGATATGTCTGTCGGACTGCCAGATGGTGACACGTGATTCATCACTCCAGATATGTCTGTCGGACTGCCAGATGGTGACACGTGATTCATCACTCCAGATATGTCTGTCGGACTGCCAGATGGTGACACGCGATTCATCACTCCAGATATGTCTGTCGGACTGCCAGATGGTGACACGTGATTCATCACTCCAGATATGTCTGTCGGACTGCCAGATGGTGACACGTGATTCATCACTCCAGATATGTCTGTCGGACTGCCAGATGGTGACACGTGATTCATCACTCCAGATATGTCTGTCGGACTGCCAGATGGTGACACGTGATTCATCACTCCAGATATGTCTGTCGGACTGCCAGATGGTGACACGTGATTCATCACTCCAGATATGTCTGTCGGACTGCCAGATGGTGACACGCGATTCATCACTCCAGATATGTCTGTCGGACTGCCAGATGGTGACACGTGATTCATCACTCCAGATATGTCTGTCGGACTGCCAGATGGTGACACGTGATTCATCACTCCAGATATGTCTGTCGGACTGCCAGATGGTGACACGCGATTCATCACTCCAGATATGTCTGTCGGACTGCCAGATGGTGACACGTGATTCATCACTCCAGATATGTCTGTCGGACTGCCAGATGGTGACACGTGATTCATCACTCCAGATATGTCTGTCGGACTGCCAGATGGTGACACGTGATTCATCACTCCAGATATGTCTGTCGGACTGCCAGATGGTGACACGTGATTCATCACTCCAGATATGTCTGTCGGACTGCCAGATGGTGACACGTGATTCATCACTCCAGATATGTCTGTCGGACTGCCAGATGGTGACACGCGATTCATCACTCCAGATATGTCTGTCGGACTGCCAGATGGTGACACGCGATTCATCACTCCAGATATGTCTGTCGGACTGCCAGATGGTGACACGCGATTCATCACTCCAGATATGTCTGTCGGACTGCCAGATGGTGACACGTGATTCATCACTCCAGATATGTCTGTCGGACTGCCAGATGGTGACACGCGATTCATCACTCCAGATATGTCTGTCGGACTGCCAGATGGTGACACGTGATTCATCACTCCAGATATGTCTGTCGGACTGCCAGATGGTGACACGTGATTCATCACTCCAGATATGTCTGTCGGACTGCCAGATGGTGACACGCGATTCATCACTCCAGATATGTCTGTCGGACTGCCAGATGGTGACACGTGATTCATCACTCCAGATATGTCTGTCGGACTGCCAGATGGTGACACGTGATTCATCACTCCAGATATGTCTGTCGGACTGCCAGATGGTGACACGTGATTCATCACTCCAGATATGTCTGTCGGACTGCCAGATGGTGACACGCGATTCATCACTCCAGATTTTGTATTTTTTTATGCAGTCAAATACAAAAGTTTTTATTTTTTGGGGCTTAATAGTTGTTCAATAGTCTTTTTTTGTTTATAGTAAATGACAATTGAAAACAATAACCTTGGTACCTGTGGCGGTGTCATGGTGATCTTGTTCACCTGTTATAACTTGGTTACTTCCTGTTTCAGCTCAGCAGAAGCTGGATTTCTGCATCGCCGCTGGGATGCAGTATACAGTGGGAGACAAGTGCAAGGTACGGTGTGTGTGTGTGTGTGTTTGAGGTCTTCTCTCTACTGACTTTTTGTGTGGATGCTCTCTGATAGTGTAGTTCTGTCCCGCCCCCTCTAGGTTCGCCTTGACAACGGTGGGCGTTACTATGGCGCCTACATCCAGGAAGTGTCGCCTGACAACGGGCCCGTCACTGTCTTCATAGAGGAACTGGGCAAGAAGTAGGTCATCTCTCCTCTCCTTATATTATCTTTGTTCTCTGATTTACTCTTTTTTTAAATATGTTTTATATAACATTAATTTGTGTGTTTGTCCAGACACACTGTGTCCCTCTGGAACCTGCGTCCCCCCACAGATGATACGTTGTCCTGGAGCACGGTGGCCCGAGACGGAAAGAGACTGAACAACGGCTCTGCTCCAAACTCTGGTAAGGACAAACTGTCCCCTAGCCCCCTAATCTCTGTTAAGGGCCTTAAACATGTCCCCTACATCTGCCCCTAGTCTTTGGTAAGGCATTACCCATCTCCCCTAGCCACTAACTCTGTGAAACCTCTTGCATTTTCCCAACAGTATTCTTGAATAACCTTTTCCTGCTCTGGATTCGAGAGTCTTTGATCGATCTCTTGTGTTCTGGAATATAGTTGTTTTAGAATGAGCTGTGTTCTGGAATATAGTTGTTTTAGAATGAGCTGTGTTCTGGAATATTAGTTGTTTTAGAATGAGCTGTGTTCTGGAATATAGTTGTTTTAGAATGAGCTGTGTTCTGGAATATAGTTTTAGAATGAGCTGTGTTCTGGAATATAGTTGTTTTAGAATGAGCTGTGTTCTGGAATATAGTTGTTTTAGAATGAGCTGTGTTCTGGAATATAGTTGTTTTAGAATGAGCTGTGTTCTGGAATATAGTTGTTTTAGAATGAGCTGTGTTCTGGAATATAGTTGTTTAGAATGAGCTGTGTTCTGGAATATAGTTGTTTTAGAATGAGCTGTGTTCTGGAATATAGTTGTTTTAGAATGAGCTGTGTTCTGGAATATAGTTGTTTCAGAATGAGCTGTGTTCTGGGAATATAGTTGTTTTAGAATGAGCTGTGTTCTGTTGTTGAACACTCTCAACTCTTCCCTCTCTCTCTCTCCAGATTGGGAGGGCAGGGGAAGAGGGAGGAAGTCAGGGAAGCCTTCAACGCCGTCGGCAACGCCGTCTGTCTCCCAGGCTAAAGGACCCTCCCAAAGTGGTGGGCGTGGTGTCCAGAAGCAGCACTCTTGGCCCCTGCAGGCCACCGTAGAGGAGGGAGGTGTCCGGAGCACCAACACCAGGTCTGTTTGGACCCCAATACTACATTTTTACACAGATCTCAGATGGGAAAACAAACCATCAATCTACAAACAATTTCCCCATAATGACAAAACAAAACACGTTAAATTTTTTGGGGCAAAACCCTGAAATATCACATTTACATAAGTATTCAGACTCAGTACTTTGTTGAAGCACCTTTTGGAAGCGATTACAGAATTGAGTCTTCTTGGGTATGACCTTACAAGCTTGGCACACCTGTATTTGGGGAGTTTCTCCCATTATTCTCTGAAGATCCTCTCAAGCTCTGTCAGGTTGGATGGGGAGCGTCACTGCACAGCTATTTTCTGGTCTCTCCAGAGATGTTCGATCGGGTTCAAGTCCGGGCTCTGGCTGGGCTACTCAAGGACATTCAAAGACTTGTCCCGAAGCCACTCCTACGTTGTCTTGGCTGTGTGCTTAGGGTCGTTGTCCTGTTGGAAGGTGAACCTTCACCTCAGTCTGAGGTTCTGAGCGCTCTGGAGGAGGTTTTCATCAAGGATCTCTCTGTACTTTGCTCTGTTAATCTTTCCCACAATCATGTTTTATGGGATCCATTTTTTGAATAAGTCCGGAAATGAACAATGTGTGAAAAAGTCAAGGGGGTCTGAATACTTTCCGAATGCACTGTTACTCGTTATTAACTGTGTGGCTGGTTATTGACTGGCTGGTTATTGGCTGGTTATTGACTGGCTGGTTATTGACTGGCTGGTTATTGACTGGCTGGTTATTGACTGGCTGGTTATTGACTGTGTGGCTGGTCCTTGACTGTGTGGGCGGTCCTTGACTGTGTGGGCGGTCCTTGACTGTGTGGGCTGGTTATTGACTGTGTGGGCTGGTTATTGACTGTGTGGGCTGGTTATTGACTGTAGTGGCTGGTTATTGACTGTAGTGGCTGGTTGTTGACTGTAGTGGCTGGTTGTTGACTGTAGTGGCTGGTTGTTGACTGTAGTGGCTGGTTGTTGGCTGTAGTGGCTGGTTGTTGACTAGTGGTTGGCTGTAGTGGCTGGTTGTTGACTGTAGTGGCTGGTTGTTGGCTGGTTGTTGACTGTAGTGGCTGGTTGTTGACTGTAGTGGCTGGTTGTTGACTGTAGTGGCTGGTTGTTGACTGGTTGTTGACTGTAGTGGCTGGTTGTTGACTGTAGTGGCTGGTTGTTGGCTGGTTGTTGACTGTGGGCTGGGTATTGACTGTGTGGGCTGGTTATTGACGGTGGGGCTGGTTATTGACTGTGTGGGCTGGTTATTGACTGTGTGGGCTGGTTATTGACTGTGTGGGCTGGGTGTTGACTGTGTGGGCTGGGTGTTGACTGTGTGGGCTGGGGTGTTGACTGTGTGGGCTAGGTATTGACTGTGTGGGCTGGTTATTGACTGTGTATCAGGAGACCCTCTTCCAGCTCCGTGTCAGAGGCAGCATCAGTAGCAGCAGTAGCAGCATTCGGTCTGTCAGAGGCCCAGCGTCAAGCCAAAGAGGAGGAGCAGAGGAACATGGCCCTGCTGGAGATGGAGCTACGGGATGAGAGAAGCTTCCCTGCATTGGGGGTGAGGAGGAGGCGTGTGTTTGGGGGGGGTGAGGAGGAGGCGTGTTTCTGGGGGGGGTGAGGAGGCGGCGTGTGTCTGGGGGGGTGAGGAGGAGGGCGTGTGTCTGGGGGGGTGAGGAGGAGCAGAGGAACATGGCCCTGCTGGAGATGGAGCTACGGGATGAGAGAAGCTTCCCTGCATTGGGGGTGAGGAGGAGGCGTGTGTCTGGGGGGGGTGAGGAGGAGGCGTGTGTCTGGGGGGGTGAGGAGGAGGCGTGTGTCTGGGGGGGTGAGGAGGAGGCGTGTGTCTGGGGGGGTGAGGAGGAGGCGTGTGTCTGGGGGGGGTGAGGAGGAGGCGTGTGTCTGGGGGGTGAGGAGGAGGCGTGTGTCTGGGGGGGTGAGGAGGAGGCGTGTGTCTGGGGGGGTGAGGAGGAGGCGTGTGTCTGGGGGTGAGGAGGAGGCGTGTGTCTGGGGGGGTGAGGAGGAGGCGTGTGTCTGGGGGGGTGAGGAGGAGGCGTGTGTCTGGGGGGGTGAGGAGGAGGCGTGTGTCTGGGGGGGTGAGGAGGAGGCGTGTGTCTGGGGGGGTGAGGAGGAGGGCGTGTGTCTGGGGGGGTGAGGAGGAGGCGTGTGTCTGGGGGGGTGAGGAGGAGGCGTGTGTCTGGGGGGGTGAGGAGGAGGCGTGTGTTCTGGGGGGGTGAGGAGGAGGCGTGTGTCAATGTTTTTTGTTAAGACTATACTTGACCCATGATAAACTTCTCCTCTCTCTGTCCCCTCTGTCTCTGTCCCCTCTGTCCCTGTCCCCTCTGTCTCTGTCCCCGCTGTCTCTGTCCCCGCTGTCCCTGTTCCTGCTGTCTTTCTGTCTCGCTCTCAGGTGGTGTCTAATGCCAGTGAGGTGAAGAAGAGGACAGGCAGAGGCATGGTGAGTTCCATTCTAAACACTTTGAATTGTCTTTATTTCTCAACTGTGGGTCGGTTGTCTGGAGGGCCTGTGGGTTGGTCTGTCTGGAGGGCCTGTGGGTTGGTCTGTCTGGAGGGCCTGTGGGTTGGTCTGTCTGTCTGTCTGGAGGGCCTGTGGGTTGGTCTGTCTGGAGGGCCTGTGGGTTGGTCTGTCTGTCTGGAGGGCCTGTGGGTTGGTCTGTCTGTCTGGAGGGCCTGTGGGTTGGTCTGTCTGTCTGGAGGGCCTGTGGGTTGGTCTGTCTGTCTGGAGGGCCTGTGGGTTGGTCTGTCTGTCTGGAGGGCCTGTGGGTTGGTCTGTCTGTCTGGAGGGCCTGTGGGTTGGTCTGTCTGTCTGGAGGGCCTGTGGGTTGGTCTGTCTGTCTGGAGGGCCTGTGGGTTGGTCTGTCTGTCTGGAGGGCCTGTGGGTTGGTCTGTCTGTCTGGAGGGCCTGTGGGTTGGTCTGTCTGTCTGGAGGGCCTGTGGGTTGGTCTGTCTGTCTGGAGGGCCTGTGGGTTGGTCTGTCTGTCTGGAGGGCCTGTGGGTTGGTCTGTCTGTCTGGAGGGCCTGTGGGTTGGTCTGTCTGTCTGGAGGGCCTGTGGGTTGGTCTGTCTGTCTGGAGGGCCTGTGGGTTGGTCTGTCTGTCTGGAGGGCCCTGTGGGTTGGTCTGTCTGTCTGGAGGGCCTGTGGGTTGGTCTGTCTGTCTGGAGGGCCTGTGGGTTGGTCTGTCTGTCTGGAGGGCCTGTGGGTTGGTCTGTCTGTCTGGAGGGCCTGTGGGTTGGTCTGTCTGTCTGGAGGGCCTGTGGGTTGGTCTGTCTGTCTGGAGGGCCTGTGGGTTGGTCTGTCTGTCTGGAGGGCCTGTGGGTCGGTTTGTCTGTCTGTCTGGAGGGCCTGTGGGTCGGTTTGTCTGTCTGTCTGGAGGGCCTGTGGGTCGGTTTTGTCTGTCTGTCTGGAGGGCCTGTGGGTCGGTTTGTCTGTCTGTCTGGAGGGCCTGTGGGTCGGTTTGTCTGTCTGTCTGGAGGGCCTGTGGGTCGGTTTGTCTGTCTGTCTGGAGGGCCTGTGGGTCGGTTTGTCTGTCTGTCTGGAGGGCCTGTGGGTCGGTTTGTCTGTCTGTCTGGAGGGCCTGTGGGTCGGTCTGTCTGTCTGTCTGGAGGGCCTGTGGGTCGGTCTGTCTGTCTGTCTGGAGGGCCTGTGGGTCGGTCTGTCTGTCTGTCTGGAGGGCCTGTGGGTCGGTCGTCTGTCTGTCTGGAGGGCCTGTGGGTCGGTCTGTCTGTCTGTCTGGAGGGCCTGTGGGTCGGTTTGTCTGTCTGTCTGGAGGGCCTGTGGGTCGGTCTGTCTGTCTGTCTGGAGGGCCTGTGGGTCGGTTTGTCTGTCTGTCTGGAGGGCCTGTGGGTTGGTCTGTCTGTCTGTCTGTCTGGAGGGCCTGTGGGTTGGTTTGTCTGTCTGTCTGGAGGGCCTGTGGGTTGGTCTGTCTGTCTGTCTGGAGGGCCTGTGGGTTGGTTTGTCTGTCTGTCTGGAGGGCCTGTGGGTTGGTCTGTCTGGAGGGCCTGTGGGTTGGTCTGTCTGGAGGGCCTGTGGGTCGGTTTGTCTGTCTGTCTGGAGGGCCTGTGGGTTGGTCTACCTGTCTGGAGGGCCTGTGGGTTGGTCTGTCTGGAGGGCCTGTGGGTCGGTCTACCTGTCTGGAGGGCCTGTGGGTTGGTTTGTCTGTCTGTCTGGAGGGCCTGTGGGTTGGTCTGTCTGTCTGTCTGGAGGGCCTGTGGGTCGGTCTACCTGTCTGGAGGGCCTGTGGGTCGGTTTGTCTGTCTGTCTGGAGGGCCTGTGGGTCGGTTTGTCTGTCTGTCTGGAGGGCCTGTGGGTCGGTTTGTCTGTCTGTCTGGAGGGCCTGTGGGTCGGTCTGTCTGTCTGTCTGGAGGGCCTGTGGGTTGGTCTGTCTGTCTGTCTGGAGGGCCTGTGGGTTGGTCTGTCTGTCTGGAGGGCCTGTGGGTCGGTCTGTCTGTCTGTCTGGAGGGCCTGTGGGTCGGTTTGTCTGTCTGTCTGGAGGGCCTGTGGGTTGGTCTGTCTGTCTGTCTGTCTGGAGGGCCTGTGGGTTGGTTTGTCTGTCTGTCTGGAGGGCCTGTGGGGTTGGTCTGTCTGTCTGTCTGTCTGGAGGGCCTGTGGGTTGGTTTGTCTGTCTGTCTGGAGGGCCTGTGGGTTGGTCTGTCTGGAGGGCCTGTGGGTTGGTCTGTCTGGAGGGCCTGTGGGTTGGTCTGTCTGGAGGGCCTGTGGGTTGGTCTGTCTGGAGGGCCTGTGGGTTGGTCTGTCTGGAGGGCCTGTGGGTCGGTTTGTCTGTCTGTCTGGAGGGCCTGTGGGTCGGTTTGTCTGTCTGTCTGGAGGGCCTGTGGGTTGGTCTACCTGTCTGGAGGGCCTGTGGGTTGGTCTGTCTGGAGGGCCTGTGGGTCGGTCTACCTGTCTGGAGGGCCTGTGGGTTGGTTTGTCTGTCTGTCTGGAGGGCCTGTGGGTTGGTCTGTCTGTCTGTCTGGAGGGCCTGTGGGTTGGTCTACCTGTCTGGAGGGCCTGTGGGTTGGTCTGTCTGGAGGGCCTGTGGGTCGGTCTACCTGTCTGGAGGGCCTGTGGGTTGGTCTGTCTGTCTGTCTGGAGGGCCTGTGGGTCGGTTTGTCTGTCTGTCTGGAGGGCCTGTGGGTCGGTTTGTCAGTCTGTCTGGAGGGCCTGTGGGTCGGTTTGTCTGTCTGTCTGGAGGGCCTGTGGGTCGGTTTGTCTGTCTGTCTGGAGGGCCTGTGGGTCGGTTTGTCTGTCTGTCTGGAGGGCCTGTGGGTCGGTTTGTCTGTCTGTCTGTCTGGAGGGCCTGTGGGTTGGTTTGTCTGTCTGTCTGGAGGGCCTGTGGGTTGGTCTGTCTGTCTGTCTGTCTGTCTGGAGGGCCTGTGGGTTAGTTTGTCTGTCTGTCTGGAGGGCCTGTGGGTCGGTTTGTCTGTCTGTCTGGAGGGCCTGTGGGTCGGTTTGTCTGTCTGTCTGGAGGGCCTGTGGGTCGGTTTGTCTGTCTGTCTGGAGGGCCTGTGGGTCGGTTTGTCTGTCTGTCTGGAGGGCCTGTGGGTCGGTTTGTCTGTCTGTCTGGAGGGCCTGTGGGTCGGTTTGTCTGTCTGTCTGGAGGGCCTGTGGGTCGGTTTGTCTGTCTGTCTGGAGGGCCTGTGGGTCGGTTTGTCTGTCTGTCTGGAGGGCCTGTGGGTCGGTTTGTCTGTCTGTCTGGAGGGCCTGTGGGTCGGTTTGTCTGTCTGTCTGGAGGGCCTGTGGGTCGGTTTGTCTGTCTGTCTGGAGGGCCTGTGGGTCGGTTTGTCTGTCTGTCTGGAGGGCCTGTGGGTCGGTCTGTCTGTCTGTCTGTCTGGAGGGCCTGTGGGTCGGTTTGTCTGTCTGTCTGGAGGGCCTGTGGGTCGGTTTGTCTGTCTGTCTGGAGGGCCTGTGGGTGTTTTTGACGCTAATCTTTACCTGTTGTGTTTTGTAGAGGAGATCAACACTAGAGGAGGAGAGGAAGACCCCATCACCTCCTACTCCTACCCTTCCTCCTACTCCTACCCTTCCTCCTACTCCTAACCTTCCTCCCACTCCTAACCTTCCTGCTACTCCTACCCTTCCTCCCACTCCTAACCTTCCTCCCACTCCTAACCTTCCTGCTACTCCTACCCTTCCTCCCACTCCTAACCTTCCTGCTACTCCTACCCTTCCTCCCACTCCTAACCTTCCTCTCACTCCTAACCTTCCTGCTACTCCTACCTTTCCTCCTATTCCTACCCTTCCTGCTACTCCTACCCTTCCTCCCACTCCTACCCTTCCTAATACTCCTACCCTTCCTAATACTCCTACCCTTCCTGCTACTCCTACCCTTCCTGCTACTCCTACCCTTCCTCCAACCACCATTCCTTCCATCCCTATCCATGTCAACTCCTGGCCTAAAACAACTGCGGCTGTTCCGGTCGTCCCCAACCCTCACCTCGTCCCACCTGTGTCTGGGGTTTTAACTGCCCTACCTCTGGTGACCTCTGTGCCCGACACGGTGACCTCTGTGCCCGACACGGTGACCTCTGTGCCCGACACGGTGGACCAATCCCCTCAGACAATACAGACTGTCCCTCTCAACCCCCCCTCTCTGAATCTCACCCACCCCTCCTCTCTTCCACAATCTGGTCAACCCTATCTACCCCAATGTTCTCTCTCCCAGCCCCCCCTCTCCCTGGATCCTCCATCCGGTGAGGTCTCCTCAGCCTACACCCCAGGTAACATCCCCTAAAGTGTTCCACTCAACTTTTTGTGTTTGTTTTCTATGTTACCTAATAAAGAAGGGATTTACTTGTCTCTCCTTGTAGTTTACCTCTCAGTTCATCTCCATGCTGCCACCTTGGCAGGATTTGTTAAAGAACAAGTACAAATACAATTGTCTCTCCTCTTCAACAGCTTTATCCCACATCGGTGTTCCCCCCACTTCCTTCCTCCCCACCAACCACCCACCTCACCCCTCCAACCACCCTCCTCATCCTTCCTCCCACCCTTCCCTTCCCCCTGGGCTCTCCCCAGCCCCCATCCAGCCCCAGACTGTCACCCAGCCCCCCCTGTCGTTCCACCAGCTGGCTCATCTCTACCAAGACCCCTTGTTCCCAGGGTTCCCTTTGTCTGACAGGGAAGAGATCGTCCAGACTCCCCCTTATTCTTATATCCACACGGGAGAGGACCTGCCACGAGGTGAGTAGTGAAATATATATTTTATTATTGTCCCCTAACCCTACCACCCGTTAACTAATGGACAACAACACTTAGGCTTCTACTTCCAGCTCATACATACCAGAGGTGTGGACTCGGGGTCACATGACGCGGGTCACAAATATGATGACTTGCAACTCGACTTAGACACCAATGACTCGTGACTTAACTTGGACTTGAGCCTTTTGACTCGACCTGACTTGATACCCTCCCCAAGCCTCCCCAAGCCTCTCCAAGTCCTCTCCAAGTCCTCTCCAAGTCCTCTCCAAGCCTCTCCAAGTCCTCTCCAAGCCTCTCCAAGCCTCTCCAAGCCTCTCCAAGCCTCCCCAAGTCCTCTCCAAGCCTCTCCAAGTCCTCTCCAAGCCTCCCCAAGTCCTCCCCAAGCCTCCCCAAGCCTCCCCAAGCCTCCCCAAGCCTCCCCAACCCAAAACAAGCTTCATATGGACAGTACCAAAACAAATGATCTAATGATTCTGCCTCTTCGCAGTAAAAATCTGCAGAGCTGAGATGGTTGCATCACCCATATAGAACATTCTATTGGTTGCAAGAATTTAGTATATAATTTAAATTTAAAAATTCAAGTTTTGAATCTGGTGGTGTTTTGCGTATCAGTTCATAAACCATGTGATATGGAATCGGTACGTCTACAATCTCCTCCCAACTGGCCTCCAATCTATATGGCACAGCTGTTAATTTTTTTTGTAATCCTTAAATTAAACTGGTATACTTAAAAAAAATAATTATCAAAATTTTCTTGAGCCGATTTTGGTCTTTAATTCAGGGCCGACATACAAGCTCCTTACTTTCTCCCCCTTCTTGCATTTTTGTGGTAATTCTACAGTTTGTTTTTAGTCTGTTGTAATTTTGGGTAGAGCAGACATTTCCATATATTTTTGTTAGCTGCATGTGTGACTCAACTCCACCAGTCATATTTATGATATTATTTACAAATATTATACTACACGGTAATGTAAAAGTTCATATTTTTTTGTAATCCAATAAGTAATATAACACATAATTTGGTTTTAATCCAGAGAGGTTAGCAAAAGTATCTAGATCCTCTGAGGCTGTGGAGGGATTCAGATTGTGGATTTAAAAGAAAACATGACTCATCAAATAGGCCCATTTTTAAATTTGTCTAGCTTGCCATTCCTGGTGAAATGGAATATTTGTGCCCAAATAATTTACAATTTAATTGGTCAACTACATGGTCATGTAAAAGGTGTCTATTTGTTGTGATCAATACATTATATAGAACAATGATCGTAATTTGGTTGTAATCCAGAGGTTAAAAACAGTATCTAGATCCTGTGAGGCTGTGGAGGGATTCTAATTCTAACAGTATCTAGATCCTCTATGAGGTCATGGAGGGATTCTAATTCTAACAGTATCTAGATCCTGTGAGGCTGTGGAGGGATTCTAATTCTAACAGTATCTAGATCCTCTATGAGGTCATGGAGGGATTCTAATTCTAACAGTATCTAGATCCTGTGAGGCTGTGGAGGGATTCTAATTCTAACAGTATCTAGATCCTCTATGAGGTCATGGAGGGATTCTAATTCTAACAGTATCTAGATCCTCTATGAGGTCATGGAGGGATTCTAATTCTAACAGTATCTAGATCCTCTATGAGGTCATGGAGGGATTCTAATTCTAACAGTATCTAGATCCTCTATGAGGTCATGGAGGGATTCTAATTCTAACAGTATCTAGATCCTCTATGAGGCTGTGGAGGGATTCTAATTCTAACAGTATCTAGATCCTCTATGAGGTCATGGAGGGATTCTAATTCTAACAGTATCTAGATCCTCTATGAGGCTGTGGAGGGATTCTAATTCTAAAAATATCTAGATCCTCTGACGCTGTGGAGGGATTCAGATTCTGATGGCCATATTAAATATATATGCTGATAGTGGACAACCTTGTTTTACTCCTCTTGACAGTTTATACTTTCTGAGATGTAGCCATTTATTTACTATTTTACACCTGGGGATACTATACATAACTTTAACCCATTTATATAAGAGATTCTCCAAAATGTAAATATTTCAGGAATTTCTATGTAAATTCTAGTCGTACTTTATCAAAAGCCTTTTCAAAGTCGTCTCTGAATACCTGGTTTCCCAGAGTCTTCACAGTGTTCTATTGTTTCCAGTACTTACATTATCTCCAATGTATCGTCCATGTAAAACACCTGTCTGATTACGATGAATTATATCTGACAACCTTTTTTTAAATGTTTAAATACTCTCTCTACAGATGTCAACATCCTGAGGTTTTTCTTCAACCTTGGTGTGAAGGTAATGACCATACTACATTGCCTAGCAGCGTATCTCGGTAGCTCTTAACAAGTGTCTGTAAATACGCTACTGACCAACACACTTGCACTATTTTCCTCCCTACCTCCCCTCCCTTCCTCCCTCCCTCCCTCCCTGCCCCTCCCTCCCTCCCTTCGCCTCCCTGCCCCTCCCTCCCTCCCTCCCTTCGCCTCCCTGCCCCTCCCTCCCTCCCTGCCCCTCCCTTCCTCCCTTCCTTTCCCCTCCAGGCGTTCACCAACCCCATGTGGCCCCCCCACTCTTACATCCTCCCTCTTCACCAGGCCTACAGCATGCAGCCCAAACTACCGTCCGTCTCCCTCCCCTCTTCCCACTGGTACCCCTCCCACCCCTCCACCGCGCCCCAGGAGGGGTACGGACACCCCCACGCTCAGTACCCCTCCCCCTTGGGTTTGGGTGGCCTCCATCTGCATGACAACCTCCAATCGGCTGCAGAACCTCCCCAGCATATGGAGTTCAGATACGGGCAGGATGGTCGCTCCGCCCTGGGGTACCCTTCCAACCGCCACCTTCACCCTGCCTCAACCCAGCCCGTGCCGTTCCAGCCACGTATGGCTGGCTCTCTACCCTGGTGTAGCAACGTTACCCCCGCGACCGAACGCCTACGCTGGGGTATGCTCTGTACCCACACCCCTGACACAATACTCTCCACAAGCACCCCAACCTGCACCTCCCAACCAGTACCCGACTGCACTCCAATCCTCTACCCACACCTCTCAAGCTCACCCCTACACTCCAGCTCCAGCCGCCTCCCCTCCCTCCGTACCCCAGTACCAATCAGCGTCTCTGGGGTACCCTCCCCCGAGGCTGCCCAGTGGGAACCAGACCCAAGGACCGCTGGATCCTTGCCCCGCCAGTGGTGCCTCTTCCCTGGGTATGAGGTCCAGCCACAGCCCCCTGGAGAACCATAATGCTAATACTACCTCTGTTGTCAATATTACTACTGATGCTGATGCTGCTGCTACTACCTTGTCTAGTACTACTGCTTCCAACACAGAGAGAGGTGAGTGCTGACCTCTACATTTTGTGATCGATTTTTTAGTTTTGTTTTTTGTTTCCAACTTATCACTCTTTTTACTTGTTTACACAAAAATTTAGAGGTTGAACACTTTCTCTCACTTTACTAACAGAGAGGATTTAGAGATGAACACATTCTCTCACTTTACTAACAGAGAGGATTTAGAGATGAACACATTTTCTCACTTTACTAACAGAGAGGATTTAGAGATGAACACATTCTCTCACTTTACTAACAGAGAGGATTTAGAGATGAACACATTCTCTCACTTTACTAACAGAGGATTTAGAGATGAACACATTCTCTCACTTTACTAACAGAGAGGATTTAGAGATGAACACATTTTCTCACTTTACTAACAGAGAGGATTTAGAGATGAACACATTCTCTCACTTTACTAACAGAGAGGATTTAGAGATGAACACATTCTCTCACTTTACTAACAGAGAGGATTTAGAGATGAACACATTTTCTCACTTTACTAACAGAGAGGATTTAGAGATGAACACATTCTCTCACTTTACTAACAGAGAGGATTTAGAGATGAACACATTCTCTCACTTTACTAACAGAGAGGATTTAGAGATGAACACATTCTCTCACTTTGCTAACAGAGAGGATTTAGAGATGAACACTTTCTCTCACTTTACTAACAGAGAGGATTTAGAGATGAACACATTTTCTCACTTTACTAACAGAGAGGATTTAGAGATGAACACATTCTCTCACTTTACTAACAGAGAGGATTTAGAGATGAACACATTCTCTCACTTTACTAACAGAGGATTTAGAGATGAACACATTCTCTCACTTTACTAACAGAGAGGATTTAGAGATGAACACATTCTAATTTAATTTCTCTAGTAGGAACCTTTTTTTAAAGTTATTTATGGTAATCAACGATATAAGTGGACGGTTTGGCCGGTCTCTAATGTTCGGGTTATTGTCTCAGCTTTACAGACTGTTCTTGCAGGCTTCGCAGACAGAGGACAGGGAGACATGAAGACGGCTGGCACTCTGCTAGTGAACCAACCTCTTCCTCCTACTGAGCAGGTAAGCCTTGATGGAGCAGCAATGGCGTCCTGACTAAGTGGGCTACATCGTTTGCAAAAGTATTGTAAAACAAAAAAGGTACATGGTCGGAGAGAATGTTAGCATTTTAGCTAACCCTTTTCCTAACTTTAACCTAATTCTCCTAACCTGCAGGGTTAGTTCTCCTAACCTGCAGGGTTAGTTCTCCTAACCTGCAGGGCTAGTTCTCCTAACCTGCAGGGTTAGTTCTCCTAAACTGCGGGGGTTAGTTCTCCTAAACTGCGGGGGTTAGTTCTCCTAAACTGCGGGGGTTAGTTCTCCTAAACTGCGGGGGTTAGTTCTCCTAAACTGCGGGGGTTAGTTCTCCTAAACTGCGGGGGTTAGTTCTCCTAAACTGCGGGGGTTAGTTCTCCTAAACTGCGGGGGTTAGTTCTCCTAAACTGCGGGGGTTAGTTCTCCTAAACTGCGGGGGTTAGTTCTCCTAAACTGCGGGGGTTAGTTCTCCTAAAACTGCGGGGGTTAGTTCTCCTAAACTGCGGGGGTTAGTTCTCCACACCTGCGGGGGTTAGTTCTCCACACCTGCGGGGGTTAGTTCTCCACACCTGCGGGGGTTAGTTCGCCACACCTGCGGGGGTTAGTTCGCCACACCTGCGGGGGTTAGTTCGCCACACCTGCTGCTTAAAGTCACTTTTGACTGTAGCTGTATACCATCTAGTCAGCCATCTAGTCAGCCATCTAGTCAGCCATCTAGTCAGCCATCTAGTCAGCCATCTAGTCAGCCATCTAGTCAGCCATCTAGTCAGCCATCTAGTCAGCCATCTAGTCAGCCATCTAGTCAGCCATCTAGTCAGCCATCTAGTCAGCCATCTAGTCAGCCATCTAGTCAGCCATCTAGTCAACCATCTAGTCAACCATCTAGTCAACCATCTAGTCAACCATCTAGTCAACCACAGTAATGTTATTTTTCTTCCTGGAGTAAATGCAGATGGACCCCAGGCTGTGTTACACTATAGATGGGCTGTATGGTCCACTATGTTACACTATAGATGGGCTGTATGGTCCACTGTGTTACACTACAGATGGGCTGTATGGTCCACTATGTTACACTATAGATGGGCTGTATGGTCCACTGTGTTACACTATAGATGGGCTGTATGGTCCACTATGTTACACTATAGATGGGCTGTATGGTCCACTATGTTACACTATAGATGGGCTGTATGGTCCACTATGTTACACTATAGATGGGCTGTATGGTCCACTGTGTTAATCATTTTAACATTTTACAAAAAATGTTATTCGGCTCATTTCTGGAGTGTTACGCTCCCCAGCTAGAAAACCAAAAATGTCGCTCAAACAAAAGTGGGGTTTTAGGAGGGGTTCTGAAAGACACTCATGGGGGGTCCACTGGAAGATGACTAGTAACAACAACTGGGCCCTAAAAGACACCCAACATGAGTGGCCAGCCTCTAAATGTTACCTGGGCCAGCCTCTAAATGTTACCTGGGCCAGCCTCTAAATGTTACCTGGGCCAGCCTCTAAATGTTACCTGGGCTAGCCTCTAAATGTCACCCGGGCCAGTTTAAATGTTACCTGGGCCAGCCTCTAAATGTCACCTGGGCCAGTTTAAATGTTACCTGGGCCAGCCTCTAAATGTCACCTGGGCCAGCCTCTAAATGTCACCTTGGCCAGTCTCTGTCACCTTGGCCAGCCTCTAAATGTCACCTTGGCCAGCCTCTAAATGTCACCCGGGCCAGCCTCTAAATGTCACCCGGGCCAGCCTCTAAATGTCACCTGGGCCAGCCTCTAAATGTCACCTGGGCCAGCCTCTAAATGTCACCTGGGCCAGCCTCTAAATGTCACCTGGGCCAGCCTCTAAATGTCACCTGGGCCAGCCTCTAAACGTCACCTGGGCCAGCCTCTAAACGTTACCTGGGCCAGCCTCTAAACGTTACCTGGGCCAGCCTCTAAACGTCACCTGGGCCAGCCTCTAAATGTCACCCGGGCCAGACTCTAAATGTCACCTGGGCCAGCCAGGTGAAAAACCTCACCACTAACGAGATGGCAACCAGCACAGGTGTGACACCAATCAGTGCGTCCCAAGTGCAACCTCTAAATATAAATGTAAATATATACATCTTCCCCTCTAAATATAAATGGAAATATATACACCTTCCCCTCTAAATGTAAATATATACACCTTCCCCTCTAAATATAAATATATACACCTTCCCCTCTAAATATAAATATATACACCTTCCCCTCTAAATGGAAATATATACACCTTCCCCTCTAAATATAAATATATACACCTTCCCCTCTAAATATAAATGGAAATATATACACCTTCCCCTCTAAATATAAATATATACACCTTCCCCTCTAAATGGAAATATATACACCTTCCCCTCTAAATATAAATATATACACCTTCCCCTCTAAATGGAAATATATACACCTTCCCCTCTAAATATAAATATATACACCTTCCCTCTAAATATAAATATAAATATATACACCTTCCCCTCTAAATATAAATGGAAATATACACACCTTCCCCTCTAAATATAAATATATACACCTTCCCCTCTAAATGGAAATATATACACCTTCCCCTCTAAATATAAATATATACACCTTCCCCTCTAAATGGAAATATATACACCTTCCCCTCTAAATGGAAATATATACACCTTCCCCTCTAAATATAAATATATACACCTTCCCCTCTAAATATAAATATATACACCTTCCCCTCTAAATATAAATATATACACCTTCCCCTCTAAATGGAAATATATACACCTTCCCCTCTAAATATAAATATATACACCTTCCCCTCTAAATATAAATATATACACCTTCCCCTCTAAATATAAATATATACACCTTCCCCTCTAAATGGAAATATATACACCTTCCCCTCTAAATGGAAATATATACACCTTCCCCTCTAAATATAAATGTAAATGTATACACCTTCCCCTCTAAATATAAATATATACACCTTCCCCTCTAATATAAATATATACACCTTCCCCTCTAAATATAAATATATACACCTTCCCCTCTAAATATAAATGGAAATATATACACCTTCCCCTCTAAATATAAATATATACACCTTCCCCTCTAAATATAAATATATACACCTTCCCCTCTAAATATAAATATATACACCTTCCCCTCTAAATATAAATATATACACCTTCCCCTCTAAATGGAAATATATACACCTTCCCCTCTAAATGGAAATATATACACCTTCCCCTCTAAATGGAAATATATACACCTTCCCCTCTAAATGGAAATATATACACCTTCCCCTCTAAATGGAAATATATACACCTTCCCTCTAAATATAAATGGAAATATATACACCTTCCCCTCTAAATGGAAATATATACACCTTCCCCTCTAAATATAAATGGAAATATATACACCTTCCCCTCTAAATATAAATGGAAATATATACACCTTCCCCTCTAAATCTAAATATATACACCTTCCCCTCTAAATGGAAATATATACACCTTCCCCTCTAAATGGAAATATATACACCTTCCCCTCTAAATATAAATGGAAATATATACACCTTCCCCTCTAAATATAAATATATACACCTTCCCCTCTAAATGGAAATATATACACCTTCCCCTCTAAATATAAATGGAAATATATACACCTTCCCCTCTAAATATAAATATATACACCTTCCCCTCTAAATGTAAATATATACACCTTCCCCTCTAAATGGAAATATATACACCTTCCCCTCTAAATATAAATGGAAATATATACACCTTCCCCTCTAAATATAAATATAAATATACACCTTCCCCTCTAAATGGAAATATATACACCTTCCCCTCTAAATATAAATGGAAATATATACACCTTCCCCTCTAAATATAAATATAAATATACACCTTCCCCTCTAAATGGAAATATATACACCTTCCCCTCTAAATATAAATGGAAATATATACACCTTCCCCTCTAAATATAAATGGAAATATATACACCTTCCCCTCTAAATATAAATATACACCTTCCCCTCTAAATGGAAATATATACACCTTCCCCTCTAAATATAAATATAAATATATACACCTTCCCCTCTAAATATAAATGGAAATATATACACCTTCCCCTCTAAATGGAAATATATACACCTTCCCCTCTAAATATAAATATATACACCTTCCCCTCTAAATGGAAATATATACACCTTCCCCTCTAAATATAAATATATACACCTTCCCCTCTAAATATAAATGGAAATATATACACCTTCCCCTCTAAATATAAATATAAATATATACACCTTCCCCTCTAAATATAAATGGAAATATATACACCTTCCCCTCTAAATATAAATATATACACCTTCCCCTCTAATGGAAATATATACACCTTCCCCTCTAAATATAAATATATACACCTTCCCCTCTAAATGGAAATATATACACCTTCCCCTCTAAATATAAATATATACACCTTCCCCTCTAAATATAAATGGAAATATATACACCTTCCCCTCTAAATATAAATGGAAATATATACACCTTCCCCTCTAAATATAAATATATACACCTTCCCCTCTAAATATAAATATAAATATATACACCTTCCCCTCTAAATATAAATGGAAATATATACACCTTCCCCTCTAAATATAAATATATACACCTTCCCCTCTAAATGGAAATATATACACCTTCCCCTCTAAATATAAATATATACACCTTCCCCTCTAAATGGAAATATATACACCTTCCCCTCTAAATATAAATGGAAATATATACACCTTCCCCTCTAAATGGAAATATATACACCTTCCCCTCTAAATATAAATGTAAATATATACACCTTCCCCTCTAAATATAAACATATACACCTTCCCCTCTAAATATAAATATATACACCTTCCCCTCTAAATGTAAATATATACACCTTCCCCTCTAAATGGAAATATATACACCTTCCCCTCTAAATATAAATGGAAATATATACACCTTCCCCTCTAAATATAAATATATACACCTTCCCCTCTAAATGGAAATATATACACCTTCCCCTCTAAATATAAATGGAAATATATACACCTTCCCCTCTAAATATAAATATATACACCTTCCCCTCTAAATGTAAATATATACACCTTCCCCTCTAAATGGAAATATATACACCTTCCCCTCTAAATATAAATGGAAATATATACACCTTCCCCTCTAAATATAAATATATACACCTTCCCCTCTAAATATAAATATATACACCTTCCCCTCTAAATATAAATATAATATATACACCTTCCCCTCTAAATATAAATATATACACCTTCCCCTCTAAATGTAAATATATACACCTTCCCCTCTAAATGGAAATATATACACCTTCCCCTCTAAATATAAATGGAAATATATACACCTTCCCCTCTAAATATAAATATATACACCTTCCCCTCTAAATGTAAATATATACACCTTCCCCTCTAAATGGAAATATATACACCTTCCCCTCTAAATATAAATATAAATATATACACCTTCCCCTCTAAATATAAATGGAAATATATACACCTTCCCCTCTAAATATAAATATATACACCTTCCCCTCTAAATGTAAATATATACACCTTCCCCTCTAAATGGAAATATATACACCTTCCCCTCTAAATATAAATGGAAATATATACACCTTCCCCTCTAAATATAAATATATACACCTTCCCCTCTAAATATAAATATATACACCTTCCCCTCTAAATATAAATATATACACCTTCCCCTCTAAATATAAATATATACACCTTCCCCTCTAAATATAAATATATACACCTTCCCCTCTAAATATAAATATATACACCTTCCCCTCTAAATGTAAATATATACACCTTCCCCTCTAAATGGAAATATATACACCTTCCCCTCTAAATATAAATGGAAATATATACACCTTCCCCTCTAAATATAAATGGAAATATATACACCTTCCCCTCTAAATATAAATATATACACCTTCCCCTCTAAATGGAAATATATACACCTTCCCCTCTAAATGTAAATGGAAATATATACACCTTCCCCTCTAAATATAAATGGAAATATATACACCTTCCCCTCTAAATATAAATATATACACCTTCCCCTCTAAATATAAATATATACACCTTCCCCTCTAAATGGAAATATATACACCTTCCCCTCAAAATATAAATATATACACCTTCCCCTCTAAATATAAATGGAAATATATACACCTTCCCCTCTAAATGGAAATATATACACCTTCCCCTCTAAATATAAATATATACACCTTCCCCTCTAAATGGAAATATATACACCTTCCCCTCTAAATGGAAATATATACACCTTCCCCTCTAAATATAAATATATACACCTTCCCCTCTAAATGGAAATATATACACCTTCCCCTCTAAATATAAATATATACACCTTCCCCTCTAAATGGAAATATATACACCTTCCCCTCTAAATATAAATATATACACCTTCCCCTCTAAATGGAAATATATACACCTTCCCCTCTAAATATAAATATATACACCTTCCCCTCTAAATGGAAATATATACACCTTCCCCTCTAAATATAAATATATACACCTTCCCCTCTAAATATAAATATATACACCTTCCCCTCTAAATGGAAATATATACACCTTCCCCTCTAAATATAAATATATACACCTTCCCCTCTAAATGGAAATATATACACCTTCCCCTCTAAATATAAATGGGGGAAAACCAAAGCCTGGAACACCTTCCCCGTTAAGACAAATATATCCTACATTTTTGTTGGACAAGTTTGCTCACCACCAGAAAACAACTTTTGTTACACAACATCAACTTAAATGTGTTGCCTTTTCTTATATAAACAAGCTTTCCTCTCCTTTTTACTTCTACCTAAAACCATGGTCAAGAGACACTGATTATTTGCTTTGGGTGAAAGGAGCAACGCAATCCACAAGAACCTCGTCAAAAGCAGGAGAATAGGCTGCAAACGGAACCAGAAATAAGATTGGACTCGAGGTCCACATTATACAAAGGAACTTCCATGCAACCTATCTCCATGACTTTGTACTAATACACTGTAACCAGTTGCTGTAGTGTCAGACAAAGGCAAAACACTAAGGAACGAGGCCTCAATGTCTCGCACTATCTTCTCTGGCTTGATGTACTGGCTTAATGGCATCGCCACTCTCTGCAGAGACACGAACCCGTCTGAAATGAAAAGGTTCATACTCATCTGATTCAACATCTTGTTTAGGAGATAAACCAGAGACTTAATGGGTTGGAGAACAATTTTTTATTTTTTTTTCCCTCTCAAATTCTCTTTCAACTTAGAGATACTTTCTCACTGAAGTAATGACAAATGGGCAGATATGGAAAAAAAAACGTTTTCTGTTCATCTTTACCTTTGGGCAGTAAAGGACTGAAATCTTCCAGTAGGCGTTGACTTCTCTGGGTTGAATTTTTTGTAAACGTAGGGATAACTAATGGGTGTTTTTGTTTTGAAAGACACAACTCATCTGCAAGAACTGCAGCTCTCTCAAAGAGTGAGATCCTTGTGCTCATAAATCTAGGAAGCAAACCTTTCGTGAAAGCAATTCTTGAATTGCTTGAGAAGTATATGTGTCTTTTTAAGTCGAGGTCCTTGAGAACCACCCCACCGACCCAAAATACATACTTTTTGTTCCCTTTCCAACTCAACATGGCGTTGTGATCTGTCTTTCATAATTTACGTAACCGTTTGTCTGTGGGACCAACTCGTAAAGCCTGAAGGATAACATCTTTTAACAGTGTCATAATCTGGACTCTGGTCGAGAGGGAAAGCGACGGTACATTTTCTGAGCGTTTCTCACCGGAACACTTTGGAAGAGCAGTGGCCAAATGTCTGGCGGCCATTTTAGGGAATCCTGCTCAAAACAGACATGAATCCACTTCCTTTCCATTGAATGGCGGTACAAGTTGGCTGTTTCCCTTACTATGTTGAGGGTGCAGGATCTTGTTCTCCATGATTTATGGTCGTCTCTCTAAATCACCTATTCTGAAACTCTGCTGTGTTCAAAATACACTTTTAGGTAAACGTCCATTGTTTTATTTTGTTAAGCCTGTGTGTTTATGCAACTTTTGAAATGATTCCACCAATCTTATAACCCCTGAAGGTGGATGTCAGTGACACTCTACCCAAATGTGTATTTTGATCGACTTAAATTTTAGTCATGGGATTTTGTGGTTGTTGATTTCATCTGTGTATAGTGTTTCTGATTTTTGTACTGTTACTAATCTCTCTCTCTCTCTCTTAGGTCACATGGGTCCCCGAGGGTCACCTGATAACAACAGTAAGTGCCCAGACCATGTTCAAGGATGTATCCGTCGGCATGGCAATGCAGGGTGCGGGCGACGCCCCCATGACCCAGAGCGGGGCGGAGTTTAACATGAAAACGACCAATGAGACGACGGGGGGGAGCTGGGGCGAGACTTCATATTTAGTGCCCCAGGCCCCAAGCGGCGTAACATCATTGGACCGAGACTGGGAGGGAGGGGAGTGGCTAGACCCTAATGACCACACCCTCAGAAACGGAAAGAAGTTCTACAGTCGCTCCTTCAGAGGTGGAGGAGCGAGGGGAGGACACGAGGAGGGAGGAGCCAGAGGGTATAGAGAGAACCGTTGGAGGGGGGAGAGACGGGGGGTAGGAGGTTACCGAGGAGTGGGGAAGAGAGATAACAGGGAAAGTTTCCGGGAGCAAGACCGAGGGGACAGGAAGCAGGAAGGAAGAGGGGGTGACGCCTCCTCTAAAGGACAAAATGTGAGGGGTCGGGGGAGGAGCTACCACTATAATCAACAGCAATCCAATGGCAGAGAGGCAGGCAACTCTAGTGGGATGAGGAACCCCCCTTATACAGATTTGTGAGATTTGATTGGCTGACAGGGTTTTTTTTGGGGGGGGGGGGGGGGGGGGGTTGTTTATATTGTTGTTTTTTTCTGATTTGGTCTTTTAATCGTCTGGTTTGTGGGATTATATAGCTGTCGTTGGACTCATCTTTTAAAAAAGAAAAAAAATCTGTCAAGTGTCTCCATGTTATTGTTGCTTTCTGGACTACCCCCCCCATAGGGCCCTGGTCAAAAGTAGTGCACTACCCCCCCATAGGGCCCTGGTCAAAAGTAGTGCACTACCCCCCCCATAGGGCTCTGGTCAAAAGTAGTGCACTACCCCCCCCATAGGGCCCTGGTCAAAAGTAGTGCACTACCCCCCCCATAGGGCCCTGGTCAAAAGTAGTGCACTACCCCCCCCATAGGGCCCTGGTCAAAAGTAGTGCACTACCCCCCCCATAGGCCCTGGTCAAAAGTAGTGCACTACCCCCCCCCCCCCATAGGGCCCTGGTCAAAAGTAGTGCACTACCCCCCCATAGGGCCCTGGTCAAAAGTAGTGCACTACCCCCCCATAGGGCCCTGGTCAAAAGTAGTGCACTACCCCCCCATAGGGCCCTGGTCTAAAGTAGTGCACTATATAGGGATTCGGGTATCATTTGGGATACAGACTATCTCCTCTGAAAGATGTTAATCCTGCACAGGTAGTTGATGTTATTCCAGATAGATGTTATTCCACTTAGATGTTATTCCACTTAGATGTTTGAATTTTCATTTAATAAAAGTTTGCTGTATTGTACTGACATTGCCTTTTTTTTCTGTTCCAGAAAAATGTATTTCTGACGCGTCAGTAAATATATATAAATGGGATTATATATATATATATATATATATATATATATATACTACCGTTCAAAAGTTTGGGGTCACTTAAATGTACTTTTTTTTTAAAACTATTTTTTTTTAAAGCAATTCTTGTCCATTTAAAATAACATCAAATTGATCAGAAATACAGTGTAGACATTGTTAATGTTGTAAATGACTATTGTAGCTGGAAACGGCTGATTTTTTTTAATGGAATATCTACATAGGTCTCCTGAGGGCCATTATTATCAGCAACCATCACTCCTGTGTTCCAATGGCACGTTGTGTTAGCTCATCCAAGTTTATCATTTTAAAAGGCACTGGACAGAGGAACTCTGCCTAGAAGGCCAGCATCCCGGAAGTTGCCTCTTCAATGTTGATGTTGAGACTGGTGTTTTGCGGATACTATTTAATGAAGCTGCCAGTTCAGGACTTGTGAGGTGTCTGATGGAAGCTGATAATGGGCCTCTGTACGCCTATATACAGTTGGAGTTGGAAGTTTACATAGGTTGGAGTCCTTAACTTATTTTTTCAACTACTCCACAAATTTCTTGTTAACAAACTATAGTTTTGGCAAGTCGGTTAGGACATCTACTTTGTGCATTACACAAGGAATTTTTCCAACAATTGTTTACAGACAGATTATTTCACTTATAATTCACTGTATCACAATTCCAGTGGGTCAGAAGTTTACATACACTAAGTTGACTGTGCCTTTTAAACAGCTTGGAAAATTCCAGAAAATGACGTCATGATACCATGGCTTTAGATTCTGATAGGCTAATTGACATAATTTGAGTCAACTGGAGGTGTACCTGTGGATGTATTTCAAGGCCCACCTTCAAACGCAATGCCTCTTTGCTTGACATCATGGGAAAATCAAAAAGAAATCAGCCAAGTCCTCAGAAAAAGATTGTAGACCTCCACAAGCCTTGGGAGCGATTTCCAAACGCCTGAAGGTTCATCTGTACAAACAACAGTACTCAAGTATAAACACCATGGGACCACGCAGCCGTCATACCGCTCAGGAAGGAGACGCGTTCTGTCTCCTAGAGATGAACGTACTTTGGTGCGAAAAGTGCAAATCAATCCCAGAACAACAGCAAAGGACCTTGTGAAGATGCTGGAGGAAACAGGTACAAAAGTATCTATATCCACAGTAAAATGAGTCCTACATCGACAACCTGAAAGGCCGCTCGGCAAGGAAGAAGCTACTGCTCCAAAACCGCCATTAAAAAGCCAGACTACGGTTTGCAACTGCACATGGGGACAAAGATCGTACTTTTTGGATAAATGTCCTCTGGTCTGGTGAAACAAAAATAGAACTGTTTGGCCATAATGACCATCGTTATGATTGGAGGAAAAAGGGGGAGGATTGCAAGCCGAAGAACACCATCCCAACCATGAAGCACGGGGGTGGCAGCATCATGTTGTGGGGGTGCTTTGCTGCAGGAGGGACTGGTGCCCTTCACAAAATAGACGGCATCATGAGGCAGGAAAATTATGTGGATATGTTGAAGCAACATCTCAAGACATCAGTCAGGAAGTTAAAGCTTGGTCACAAATGGGTCTTCAAAATGGACAATGACCCCAAGCATACTTCCAAAGTTGTGGCAAAATGGCTTAAGGACAACAAAGTCAAGGTATTGTAGTGGCCAACACAAAGCCCTGACCTTAATCCTATAGAACATTTGTGGCAGAACTTAAAACGCGTCTGTGAGCATAGAGGCTTACAAACCTGACTCAGCTACACCAGCTCTGTCGGGAGGAATGGACTAAAAACTCACCCAACTTCTTGTAAGTTTGTGGATGGCTACCTGAAACGTTTGACCCAAGTTAAACAATTTAAAGGCAATGCTATCAGATACTAATTGAGTGCAAACTTCTGACCCACTGGGAATGTGATGAAAGAAATAAAAAGAAATAAAACCTGAAAGAAATCTTATAAATAATAATAATAATAATAAATTAAAATATTATTCTGACATTTCACATTCTTAAAATAAAATGGGCAGGTAGTTTGCCCCCGGTGATGCGTTGTGCAGACCTCACTACCCTCTGGAGAGCCTTACGGTTGTGGGCGGAGCAGTTGCCGTACCAGGCGGTGATACCGGCCGACAGGATGCTCTCGATTGTGCATCTGTAAAAGTGTTAGGTTTTTAGGTGACAAGCCAAATTTCTTTAGCCTCCTGAGGTTGAAGAGGCGCTGTTGCACCTTCTTCACCATGCTGTCTGTGTTTTTATTTATTTTACCTTTATTTAACCAGGTAGTTGAGAGTTGACCATTTCAGTTTGTCAGTGATGTGTACACCGAGGAACTTGAGCTCCAAAATGATTGTGACAGTAACATTTGTTGTTGGTGTTTTGGTTCTGTACTCCAGCACTTTGGATTTGAAATGATACCATGACAATGAGGTTAAAGTGACGACTGTCAGCTTTAACTTGAGGGTATTGTCAACCATATTGGGTGAACCATTTGAAATTAAAGTACTTTTTGTACAGAGTGCGGCAGGTAGCTTAGTGGTTAGAGCGTTGGGCCAGTAACCGAAAGGTTGACAGTTCAAATCCCAGAGCTGGCAGGTGAATCTGTGGAAGGTGATTCTACGGGAGGTGATTCTATGGGAGGTATATCTACGGGAGGTGAATCTACGGGAGGTGATTCTACGGGAGGTGATTCTACGGGAGGTGTATCTACGGGAGGTGTATCTACGGGAGGTGTATCTACGGGAGGTGTATCTACAGGAGGTGTATCTACAGGAGGTGTATCTACAGGAGGTGTATCTGTTAGCTGGTATCTATGCTGTATTGTGTAGACCCTTTTATTTCAGTCCCTGTGCCTTGTCTTACAGTCCCTGTGCCTTCTCTTACAGTCCCTGTGCCTTCTCTTACAGTCCCTGTGCCTTCTCTTACAGTCCTTGTGCCTTCTCTTACAGTCCCTGTGCCTTCTCTTACAGTCCCTGTGCCTTCTCTTACAGTCCCTGTGCCTTCTCTTACAGTCCCTGTGCCTTCTCTTACAGTCCCTGTGCCTTCTCTTACAGTCCCTGTGCCTTCTCTTACAGTGCCTGTGCCTTCTCTTACAGTGCCTGTGCCTTCTCTTACAGTGCCTGTGCCTTCTCTTACAGTCCCTGTGCCTTCTCTTACAGTCCCTGTGCCTTCTCTTACAGTGCCTGGAATGTAACATGATATGACTTGCCCAGACTTGCCTTACAAGTCTGACCCATGTTATGAAGCGTGTCAGCTTGGGTTCCAGGCTAGCTTTCCTTGTCTCTCTATTACAGTCAGTTTTGGAGTGAAGACTGAATATCCTTAGCAACATAGTCATGTTTCAAAAGCTGTTCTGTAGTTGGGTTGTAATTAGTTACGTTGTGGTATTCTTTTATAAACAGGAAAATATCATTGTATTGTATTGTATATTGCAGACCAGAATGCCACATAGTCAGTGGACAGTTTATTAGGTACACCCATCTAGTACCGGGTCAGACCCCCCCCCCCTTGCCTCCATAACAGCCTGAATTATTTGGGGCATTCAACAAGGTGTCTGTAAACGTTCCACCTGGGATGTTGGTCCATGCTGACGCGATGGCATCACGTAGTTGCTGCGGATTGGACACCGGTACGTTCCTGCTGCGAACAACCCCGTTACATCATCAGTACAAAGATCCTCTATTGCGTTGAGGTCTGGGGACTGCGCAGGCCACTCGAGTAAACCCGAACGAAATGAACCAGACTTTCACGGGTCATGCAGGCAGTAGACATGCGTTCAGTAGTCCCAATGAGCTGGGAAGTGGCACAAATTGAAAAGGGATATGGGGAGGAAAGTATGTTGCTGGAGCCAGTAACCGAAAGGTTGCACGATCGAATCCCTGAGCTGACATGGTAAAAATCTGTCCTTCTACCCCTGAAGAATGCAGTTAACCCACTGTTCCCCGGTAGGCCATCATTGTAAATAAGAATTTGTTCTTAACTGACTAGTTAAATAAATACAAAATAAAGTTCTAGCCTGTGTCTAAAACTTTTTCAATCAATGTATTTAAAAATAATAATAATTTAGATATAAAATCTATGAAAGTGTGACAGACAAAACATAAGATTTTTAGTTTTTGTGTTCACATGTTCAACAAGGAGTTTGTAATGCGTTCAGTTTCCCCCTGCGGTTCATTTATGGCCTTTATCACACCTCATACTGGTACCACAGATGGACAATGTATGTAAGATGCATAACAGGACATTTGAGAAAACTGCCCTTATGCACAGGTCTAGGATCAGTGTAACTCCACGCCCTAACCCTCACCAAAGGGGAGAATAACTGTCCCAAGATCAGTGTCTAGGTCTAACTTTACAACTTAATTTCTAGTGAGAGACAGAAAAAGAGTTACATAAATGCTCTTTCGTTCGATCTAGGAAAGAAGTAGGAAGGAAAAGATCGCGCGAGAAAGACATTGTTGTGCGACAGAAGTGTCTCCACTTCCTGTGTCGTCATCAACATGCGACCAAACCTGGAGCGAGAAGTGGGAGATTCGAAGTAGCAAAACAAGCAACAGTAATTTCATATTTCATTAAACAAATGCCATCTACGATTAGTTAAAAACGAAAAAGGAAAACCACGACATCGGAGTAAGGTAATATAACTTACTGTGTATAAGAACGTTCTTGTTTCTGGCACAAATGGTTTTGCATGACTGTTAATAACATAGCTAGCTAGCTAACGCGACAGAGATGCGTAAAGAGTTATCGACGTGATATTTGTTATTGTCATGTTGCCAACTCCCATGGTAATCGATACTGTATTTTGCGTACTACTAGCGCACGTCACTTCAGGCTTGAATGAAAAAGTCCTCTGCTTTCCCCTTGTAGCCACAAGCCTTGGTAGTTCGCCGTGATAAAATAGTGCTTAGTATTTCGCGTTGTGACCGCAGGAACATCGGTTTGAATCCAGGTCACTGCATTGCAATCTCAAACCATGAGGGCTATTTTTATTTATTTAAATTAATAAGGTAGGTAATGATATCTCAGAACTGTAATTGTCACATGTTGTTTGGCGTGAGGGTTAGTATCTCATGATAAGCTGTAGACCACACTATATACCAAGAGAGTTCTCATCTATATTCTTTATAGCTGTCTATTTACCACCAGAGGCGGCGTGCTCCCGGTCGAGGCGGCGTGCTCCCCGGTCGAGGCGGCGTGCTCCCGGTCGAGGCGGCGTGCTCCCGGTCGAGGCGGCGTGCTCCCGGTCGAGGCGGCGTGCTCCCGGTCGAGGCGGCGTGCTCCCGGTCGAAGCGGCGTGCTCCCGGTCGAGGCGGCGTGCTCCCGGTAGAGGCGGCGTGCTCCCGGTAGAGGCGGCGTGCTCCCGGTAGAGGCGGCGTGCTCCCGGTAGAGGCGGCGTGCTCCTAGAGGCAAAACTACACTTACTGTTCAGATCCGTACAGCTAATAATAACTAATACAAGATAAGAACATAATAAGTATTTTTAATAAGTCGTAGGAAGTGATCGGAGCAACTCCGGGATCAAGCAAGGTAATGATTAACACCGTAAAGCAGTCCTAGCGGGAGCTGTCAACGCCGCCACCCGGGAGCTGTCAACGCCGCCACCATCCACCCAATCAGACAACAGCGATTGGGGCTGTAACCTCTGATGTAATTCATTCTATTTTCAATGGTTTTAGTTCCTTCCTGTGTTGTGTGTGTGTGTGTGTGTGTGTGTGTAGCATGGCGACCCCCAGTAAGACCCCGCCAGGTTCTGACCCCAAGCAGCTGGAGAGGACCGGGACGGTCCGGGAGATCGGCTCTCAGGCGGTGTGGTCTCTGTCTTCCTGTAAACCAGGTGAGTTCAGTTGGGTTCTATTCATTAGTGCACACTGTAGCAAAACAATGTTTTGCAAAGGTAATGAAAACTAGTTATTGGACAATTCAGGACAGTCCCTCCCGGGTTTCAGTTTGTTTGTTGTCTGATGAACTCATCCCTGGTGTTCTTTCTCTGCTCCTCTAGTCTGACTGGTGAACTCATACACTGACTCTGCCCCCCCTCCCTCTAGGTTTTGGTGTGGACCAGCTGAGAGATGATAACTTGGAGACATACTGGCAGTCTGATGGATCCCAGCCACACCTAGTCAACATCCAGTTTAGGTACAGTCTGTATCCCTATCTCCCTCCCTGCCTGCCTTTCTCCCTGCCTGCCTGCCTTTCTCCCTGCCTGCCTTTCTCCCTGCCTGCCTGCTTTTCTCCCTGCCTGCCTGCCTTTCTCCCTGCCTGCCTGTCTCCCTGTGACTGGATTAGTCAATCAGGATCTCAATGAAGGCATCTCCAACATACATCATTCATCTCTTCCTTCTCTCCTCCTCTCCTCAGGAGAAAGATCATCATTCATCTCTTCCTTCTCTCCTTCTCTCCTCAGGAGAAAGATCATCATTCATCTCTTCCTTCTCTCCTCCTCTCCTCAGGAGAAAGATCATCATTCATCTCTTCCTTCTCTCCTCCTCTCCTCAGGAGAAAGACCACAGTGAAGATGTTGTGTATGTATGCAGACTACAAGTCAGACGAGAGCTACACCCCCAGTAAGATCTCTGTCAGAGTAGGAAACAACTTCCACAACCTGCAGGAGATCAGAGTAAGAACTTTAACTGTTATGTATCAGTATCTACATGTTATAACTGTTATGTGATGTTATAACTGTTATGTGTATCAGTGTGTGCATGTTATAACTTATGTGATGTTATAACTGTTATGTGATGTTATAACTGTTATGTATCAGTGTCTACATGTTATAACTGTTATGTGATGTTATAACTGTTATGTGATGTTATAACTGTTATGTGATGTTATAACTGTTATGTGATGTTATAACTGTTATGTATCAGTGTGTACATGTTATAACTTGTGATATAACTGTTATGTCATGTTACAGCTGTTATGTCATGTTATAATTTATGTGATGTTATAGCTGTTATTACTAAGGCATTAACGATACGAGACCTCGGCACTATGAACCCCAATGAATTCAACAAACATGACATGTTTTATATAGAACCACTAAGTCGGTCTGTAGGCTAGACCTAAGTCGGTCTGTAGGCTAGACCTAAGTCGGTTTGTAGTCTAGACCTAAGTCGGTTTGTAGTCTAGACCTAAGTCGGTCTGTAGGCTAGACCTAAGTCGGTCTGTAGGCTAGACCTAAGTTGGTCTGTAGGCTAGACCTAAGTTGGTTTGTAGGCTAGACCTAAGTCGGTCTGTAGGCTAGACCTAAGTTGGTCTGTAGGCTAGACCTAAGTCGGTCTGTAGGCTATGCCTACTCTGTGTTGTATACCATCGTCTCGTAAGTAAAGCAGAGTGTTAACGTTGTGTCTTCTCTCCACTGCTCAACGCGTGGCGTGTAGCGTGGCGTTGTGTAGCGTGGCGTTGTGTGGCGTTGTGTAGCGTGGCGTTGTGTGGCATGGCGTTGTGTAGCGTGGCGTTGTTCGGGGCTAATCACAATGTCACCAAGAGCTCCGCTACATTCGTAGAGCCCTCCGTGTGCCAAAGCAAGCTAGGACATGATCTAATCAGCGGAAGATGGAATTAAAAGTGAAATGAGAAGTATATGGTACAATGACCAAGAGCCAACAGCTAGGCTGTTATTCAGTCGTCTGAATGGAGGTGATATTATTTGTAGCTGAAGGAAGCACATGCTCAATTAGCCAACTAGCTTTTCTCGGTTTTGATGCATTCAAGACGGGTATTAAATAATGATATTGGATGATAAATTAACTAGCTGTGACTAAAAGTTAGTATTCTAGCGCAAGGCTTGTTATGGTTGGTTGCTGTCTATCCCTCCCTCCTTGTCACTCTCAAGGCCCCTCCTCCCCCTGCTCTCTCTCTCTCGTAGCCCCTCCTCCCCCTGCTCTCTCTCTCTCGTAGCCCCTCCTCCCCCTGCTCTCTCTCTCTCGTAGCCCCTCCTCCCCCTGCTCTCTCTCTCTCGTAGCCCCTCCTCCCCCTGCTCTCTCCCTCGTAGCCCCTCCTCCTCCTGCTCTCTCTCTCTCGAAGCCCCTCCTCCCCCTGCTCTCTCTCTCGTAGCCCCTCCTCCCCCTGCTCTCTCTCCCGTAGCCCTCCTCCCCCTGCTCTCTCTCTCGTAGCCCCTCCTCCCCCTGCTCTCTTTCGTAGCCCCTCCTCCCCCTGCTCTCTTTCGTAGCCCCTCCTCCCCCTGCTCTCTCTCTCGTAGCCCCTCCTCCCCCTGCTCTCTCTCTCGTAGCCCCTCCTCCCCCTGCTCTCTCTCTCTCGTAGCCCCTCCTCCCCCTGCTCTCTCTCTCTCGTAGCCCCTCCTCCCCCTGCTCTCTTTCGAAGCCCCTCCTCCCCCTGCTCTCTCTCTCGTAGCCCCTCCTCCCCCTGCTCTCTCTCTCGTAGCCCCTCCTCCCCCTGCTCTCTCTCTCGTAGCCCCTCCTCCCCCTGCTCTCTCTCTCGTAGCCCCTCCTCCCCCTGCTCTCTCTCGCGTATCCCCTCCTCCCCCTGCTCTCTCTGTCTCTCTCTCTGTCTCTCGCTCTCATCCCCTCCGCCTCCTCCCCCTGCTCTCTCTCTCTCTGTCTCTCTCTCTCTGTCTCTCTCTCTGTCTCTCGCTCTCATCCCCTACGCCTCTCCCCCTGCTCTCTCTCTGTCTCTCTCTCTGTCTCTCTCTCTGTCTCTCTCTCTGTCTCTCTCTCTCTGTCTCTCTCTCTCTGTCTCTCTCTCTCTGTCTCTCTGTCTCTCGCTCTCATCCCCTCCGCCTCATCCCCCTGCTCTCTCTGTCTCTCTCTCTGTCTCTCGCTCTCATCCCCTACGCCTCTCCCCCTGCTCTCTCTCTCTGTCTCTCTGTCTCTCACTCTGTCTCTCTCTGTCTCTCTCTGTCTCTCGCTCTCATCCCCTCCGCCTCCTCCCCCTGCTCTCTCTCTCTCTCTCTGTCTCTCGCTCTCACCCCCTACGCCTCTCCCCCTGCTCTCTCTCTCTGTCTCTCTCTCTGTCTCTCTCTCTCTCTGTCTCTCTCTCTGTCTCTCTCTCTCTCTGTCTCTCTGTCTCTCGCTCTCATCCCCTCCGCCTCCTCCCCCTGCTCTCTCTCTGTCTCTCACTCTCATCCCCTACGCCTCCTCCCCCTGCTCTCTCTCTCTCTCTCTGTCTCTCTCTCTGTCTCTCATCCCCTCCGCCTCCTCCCCCTGCTCTCTCTGTCTCTCTCTCTGTCTCTCTCTGTCTCTCTCTCTGTCTCTCGCTCTCATCCCCTCCGCCTCCTCCCCCTGCTCTCTCTATCTCTCTCTCTGTCTCTCGCTCTCATCCCCTACGCCTCTCCCCCTGCTCTCTCTCTCTGTCTCTCTCTCTGTCTCTCTGTCTCTCTCTCTGTCTCTCGCTCTCATCCCCTCCGCCTCCTCCCCCTGCTCTCTCTCTCTGTCTCTCGCTCTCATCCCCTCCGCCTCCTCCCCCTGCTCTCTCTCTATGTCTCTCTCTCTGTCTCTCGCTCTCATCCCCTCCGCCTCCTCTCCCTTGAGCTGTATCAGCTCAGGTTAATAAAGTAGCTTACAGATAGACTTTTCTGCTGCTTCCCTCACTCGGATCCATGTCTATAAGGAACTGGTCTCTATATTGATAAATGTATTTATGCATATTTGTCCGGGTGGGAAAGCCCCAGGTCCATTTCGGAATGGGTCCAACTTTTTAGACTTCTACTTGAGAAGCCCAATATAACAGTCCCTGTCGCAACAGACAACGCCGGGAACATAGTGAATGATGTCACAACAGACGACGCCGGGAACATAGTGAATGATGTCACAACAGACGACGCCGGGAACATAGTGAATGATGTCACAACAGACGACGCCTGGAACATAGTGAATGATGTCACAACAGACGACGCCTGGAACATAGTGAATGATGTCACAACAGACGACGCCTGGAACATAGTGAATGATGTCACAACAGACGACGCCTGGAACATAGTGAATGATGTCACAACAGACGACGCCGGGAACATAGTGAATGATGTCACAACAGACGACGCCTGGAACATAGTGAATGATGTCACAACAGACGACGCCTGGAACATAGTGAATGATGTCACAACAGACGACGCCTGGAACATAGTGAATGATGTCACAACAGACGACGCCTGGAACATAGTGAATGATGTCACAACAGACGACGCCTGGAACATAGTGAATGATGTCACAACAGACGACGCCTGGAACATAGTGAATGATGTCACAACAGACGACGCCTGGAACATAGTGAATGATGTCACAACAGACGACGCCTGGAACATAGTGAATGATGTCACAACAGACGACGCCTGGAACATAGTGAATGATGTCACAACAGACGACGCCTGGAACATAGTGAATGATGTCACAACAGACGACGCCTGGAACATAGTGAATGATGTCACAACAGACGACGCCTGGAACATAGTGAATGATGTCACAACAGACGACGCCTGGAACATAGTGAATGATGTCACAACAGACGACGCCTGGAACATAGTGAATGATGTCACAACAGACGACGCCTGGAACATAGTGAATGATGTCACAACAGACGACGTCTGGAACATAGTGAATGATGTCACAACAGACGACGTCTGGAACATAGTGAATGATGTCACAACAGACGACGTCTGGAACATAGTGAATGATGTCACAACAGACGACGTCTGGAACATAGTGAATGATGTCACAACAGACGACGTCTGGAACATAGTGAATGATGTCACAACAGACGACGCCTGGAACATAGTGAATGATGTCACAACAGACGACGCCTGGAACATAGTGAATGATGTCACAACAGACGACGCCTGGAACATAGTGAATGATGTCACAACAGACGACGCCTGGAACATAGTGAATGATGTCACAACAGACGACGCCTGGAACATAGTGAATGATGTCACAACAGACGACGCCTGGAACATAGTGAATGATGTCACAACAGACGACGCCTGGAACATAGTGAATGATGTCACAACAGACGACGCCTGGAACATAGTGAATGATGTCACAACAGACGACGCCTGGAACATAGTGAATGATGTCACAACAGACGACGCCTGGAACATAGTGAATGATGTCACAACAGACGACGCCTGGAACATAGTGAATGATGTCACAACAGACGACGCCTGGAACATAGTGAATGATGTCACAACAGACGACGCCTGGAACATAGTGAATGATGTCACAACAGACGACGCCTGGAACATAGTGAATGATGTCACAACAGACGACGTCTGGAACATAGTGAATGATGTCACAACAGACGACGTCTGGAACATAGTGAATGATGTCACAACAGACGACGCCTGGAACATAGTGAATGATGTCACAACAGACGACGTCTGGAACATAGTGAATGATGTCACAACAGACGACGTCTGGAACATAGTGAATGATGTCACAGAAACTAGATTTGGGACACAAATAGGGTGTGTTTTTAGTTTAGCGTATTTAGCCAAATAAACATTAATAAACTACAGTAACTGTTGTCATTTTATTTTCCTGCTGTACCATAACCGAACCCTAAAACCGCCATACGTACCAAACCAGGGATCTGGTGAACACCCCGAGTTACTACAGAGATGGCATTTGTACTTGTATCTCCTCCTCGCTCTTCCTCACTCTTCTTCCTCTTCGCTCTTCTTCCTCCTCACTCCTCCTCACTCTTCCTCCTCCTCACTCTTCCTCCTCCTCGCTCTTCCTCCTCTTCCTCCTCCTCACGCTTCCTCCTCTTCTTCCTCACTCTTCTTCCTCTTCGCTCTTCTTCCTCCTCACTCCTCCTCCTCACTCTTCCTCCTCCTCCCTCTTCCTCCTCGCTCTTCCTACTCTTCCTCCTCCTCACGCTTCCTCCTCTTCTTCCTCCTCCTCTTCCTCCTCCTCACTCTTCCTCCTCCTCGCTCTTCCTCCTCGCTCTTCCTCCTCTTCCTCCTCCTCACGCTTCCTCCTCTTCTTCCTCACTCTTCTTCCTCTTCGCTCTTCTTCCTCCTCACTCCTCCTCCTCACTCTTCCTCCTCCTCACTCTTCCTCCTCCTCCCTCTTCCTCCTCGCTCTTCCTACTCTTCCTCCTCCTCCCTCTTCCTACTCTTCCTCCTCCTCACGCTTCCTCCTCTTCTTCCTCCTCCTCTTCCTCCTCCTCCCCCCACTGCAGCAGTTAGAGATGGTAGAGCCTAGCGGTTGGATCCACATCCCTCTTCTGGACACAGTCAACAACCCCATCAGGTACATTTATATGTGTTGTTCTGACAAGTGTCTCAAACACACTGCTTTGACCAATGATATTCTATAGGTTCAATTCTCTGTCCTAATCTGTCTAATGATTTCATTTGTCAGGACGTTCATGATCCAGATAGCTGTGTTAGCCAACCACCAGAACGGCAGAGACACGCACATGAGACAGATCAAAGTGTATACCCCCGTGGAGGAGAGCTCCATCGGCAAGTTCCCAAGATGCACCACGGTCGACTTCATGATGTACCGCACTATCAGATGACACTGAGGGTTCCGGGTGGAACCTCCTCAGGGTTCCGACTAGAACTTTCCAGAGTTCCGGGTGGAACCCTTAAGTGTACAGTGTTGACAAATAAGGGAATTGGAATGCTAAGTTTAAAAAAAAGAGTGAAATATTATTCAAATTTTCAAGTTAACCTGAAATCATTTTCATTTAAGATTACATGGAGCCACTTGACGTATTACGGTCTCTGGGTGCATCCCAAATGGCACCCTATTCCCTATATAGTACACTACTTTATACCAGAGCCCTATTCCCTATATAGTACACTACTTTATACCAGAGCCCTATTCCCTATATATAGTGCACTACTTTAGACCAGGGCCCTATTCCCTATATAGTGCACTACTTTATACCAGAGCCCTATTCCCTATATATAGTGCACTACTTTAGACCAGGGCCCTATTCCCTATATAGTGCACTACTATAGACCGGACCCCTACGTGTGTTCCTATGGACCCTTGTCAAAAGTTGTGCACTATATAAGGAATAGGGCTCTGGTATAAAGTAGTGCACTATATAGGGAGTAGGGCCCTGGTCTAAAGTAGTGCACTATATAGGGAATAGGGCTCTGGTATAAAGTAGTGCACTATTATATAGGGAATAGGGCTCTGGTATAAAGTAGTGCACTATATAGGGAGTAGGGTGCCGTGTTGGCATCTCTCTGTGTTATTGATGATGTTAATTCCATATTAGTCTGATGGCCTGTCTTTCGGTTGGTGTCTGATGTAAAGATGATTTGAAAACTTCAACGAGACCATGTAAGGTTTACTCCCCGTGTGACTAGACCTGCTGTCTGACTGGGAATGAATGTCGAATGTATGTATCTCTCTGTTGTTGAATTAAATGTGTTTTGAGTTTGATCCCCGTAGGTCTGCTTTTACTAGCTGTAGGTCTGTTATAGGTCTGCTTTTACTAGCTATAGGTCTGCTATAGGTCTGTTTTTACTAGCTATAGGTCTGCTTTTACTAGCTATAGGTCTGCTATAGGTCTGCTTTTACTAGCTATAGGTCCAAGCCTAATCCAGTGTTATACCACAGTTTAACCAGCAGGAGGCACTGTCCCCCCTCTGAAGGGAGAATCTGGTACTGCAGCACAGGATATGAGGCGTGGTTGGATGGATAGCATGCAAGGGGTGGGTTTTAAATGAGGTACTTTGACATTTTCCATTTTATATACAGAAATCACATGTGGCGTCCCACAAGGTTCAATTTTGGGTCCGGTACTGTTCCGTTTATATACAGTACCAGTCACAAGTTTGGACACACCTACTCATTCAAGGGTTGTTCTTTATTTGTACTATTGTCTACATTGTAGAATAATAGTGAAGACATCAAAACTATGAAATAACACATATGGAATCATGTAGTAACCAAAAAAGTGTTTAATAAATCAAAATATATTTTAGATTCTTCAAAGTAGCCACCCTTTGCCGTGATGACAACTTTTCACTCTTGGCATTCTCTCAACCAGCTTCACCTGGAATGCTTTTCCAACAGTATTGAAGGAGTTCCCACATATGCTGAGCATTTGTTGGCTGCTTTTCCTTCACTCTGTGGTCCAACTAATCCCAAACCATCTCAAATGGGTTGAGGTCAGGTGATTGTGGAGGCCAGATAATCTGATGCAGCACTCCATTACTCTCCTTCTAGGTCAAATAGCCCTTACACAGCCTGGAGGTGTGTTGGGTCATTGTCCTGTTGAAAAACAAATGATAGTCCCACTAATCCCAAACCAGATGGGATGGTGTGTCGCTGCACAATGCTGTGGTAGCCATGCTGGTTAAGTGTGCCTTGAATTCTACATAAATCACTGACAGTGTCACCAGCAAAGCACCCCCACACCACCTCCTCCTCCATGCTTGGGAGCCACACATGCAGAAATCATCTGTTCACCTACTCTGCATCTCACAAAGACACAGTGGTTGGAACCAAAAATCTCAAATTGGACTCATCAGACCAAAGGACAGATTTCCACCGGTCTAATGTCCATTGCTCGTGTTTCTTGACCCAAGTAAGTCTCTTCTTCTTACTGGTGTCCTTTAGTAGTGGTTTCTTTGCAGCAATTCGACCATGAAGGCCTTATTCATGCAGTCTCCTCCGAACAGTTGATGTTGAGATGTGTCTGTTACTTGAACTCTGTGAAGCATTTATTTGGGTTGCAATTTCTGAGGCTGGTAACTCTAATGAACTTCTCTGCAGCAGAGGTAACTCTAAATCTTCCGTATTGACTGTCCTTCAAGTCTTGAAGTAATGATGGACTGTCATTTCTCTTTGCTTATTTGAGCTGTTCTTGCCATAATATGGATTTAGTCTTTTACCAAATAGGGCTATCTTCTCTATACCACCCCTACCTTGTCATAACACAACTGATTGGCTCAAACGCATTAAGAAGGAAAGCAATTCCACAAATTAACTTTTAACAAGGCACACCTGTTAATTGAAATGCATTCCAGGTGACTACCTCATGAAGCTGGTTGAGAGAATGCCAAGAGTGTGTAAAGCTGTCATCAAGGCAAGGGGTGGCTACTTTGAAGAATCTCAAATATAAAATATATTTTGATTTGTTTAACACATTTTTGGTTACTACATGATTCCATATGTGTTATTTCATAGTGTTGATGTCTTCACTATTATTCTACAATGTAGAAAATAGTGAAAATGAAGAAAAACCCTTGAATGAGTAGGTGTGTCCAAACTTTTGACTGGTACTGTATATACATTTATGACCTCACAACTGGGAGATAAGAGATTCCAGGGATCATTTTAAGGCAGCACGCTGGTACTGTATATACCCCTTTGAGTTGTCAGTGGCCTGTAAAGGAGACGAGGTTGAATTCTGCCTGGAAACAACCTGCACACAACGTCCTTGTTAAGTCTACTTCCTGACAGAGCGAGAGCCCGAGAGAAGCACACTCTTGACTATGTACTGACACAGTGAGCGTAGCCTTGCTTTTGAGAAAGACTGCCGTAGGCACACTTCCCACAAAATGAGGTGGAAACTGAGCTGCACTTCCTGACCTCATGACACATATTTCCCTCAGATTACACAGACCTACAAAGAATTCAGAAACAAATCCAAATGTTGATAATTCCACAGTGTGCCATCACAGCAGCAAGATGTGTGACCTGTTGCCACAAGAAAAGGGCAACCAGTGAAGAACAAACACCACTGTAAATACAACCCATATTTATGTTTATTTATTTTTGTACTTGAACTATTAGCACATCATTACAACACTGTATATACACACAATATGACATTTGTAATGTCTCTGTTGTTTTGGAACTGTTGTGAGTGTAATGTTTACTGTTAATTTTTTGTTTAACTTTAGTTTATTATCTATTTCACTTGCTTTGGCAATGTTAACATATGTTTCCCCATGGCAATAAAGCCCTTGAATTCAAATTCAAATTGAGAGAGAACCACAGGGAGACAGAGAGCATCCTGTCAGAGGGGAGGGCCAGAGAGAGAGTGAGCATCCTGTCAGAGGGGAGGGCCAGAGAGAGAGTGAGCATCCTGTCAGAGGGGAGGACCAGGGTTGTGTTTCAATAGTCTTAAGCAGCTTCCTCTCCCTCGTCTGTCTCCCCTTCATCAACCAACTGTGCAAGTGAAAACAGAACTTTGCCAGCACCCATCCACCACAGCTCTCAAACTCAACTCTAACCAGGTAGGTGATTCCCCTCTAATTAGGTGGGTGATTCCCCTCTACTCAGGGACTGAATTATATCTGGGACACCAGGTGGGTGATTCCCCTCTAATCAGGGACTGATTTAGACCTGGGACACCAGGTGGGTGATTCCCCTCTAATCAGGGACTGATTTAGACCTGGGACACCAGGTGGGTGATTCCCCTCTAATCGGGGACTGATTTAGACCTGGGACACCAGGTGGGTGATTCCCCTCTAATCGGGGACTGATTTAGACCTGGGACACCAGGTGGGTGATTCCCCTCTAATCAGGGACTGGTTTAGACCTGGGACACCAGGTGGGTGATTCCCCTCTAATCAGGGCCTGATTTAGACCTGGGACACCAGGTAGGTGATTCCCCTCTAATCAGGGCCTGGTTTAGACCTGGGACACCAGGTGGGTGATTCCCCTCTAATCGGGGACTGATTTAGACCTGGGACACCAGGTAGGTGATTCCCCTCTATTCAGGGACTGAATTAGATCTGGGACACCAGGTGGGTGATTCCCCTCTAATCGGGGACTGATTTAGACCTGGGACACCAGGTGGGTGATTCCCCTCTAATCAGGGACTGATTTAGACCTGGGACACCAGGTGGTTGATTCCACTCTAATCGGGGACTGATTTAGACCTGGGACACCAGGTGGGTGATTCCCCTCTAATCGGGGACTGATTTAGACCTGGGACACCAGGTGGGTGATTCCCCTCTAATCGGGGCCTGATTTAGACCTGGGACACCAGGTGGGTGATTCCCCTCTAATCGGGGCCTGATTTAGACCTGGGACACCAGGTGGGTGATTCCCCTCTAATCGGGGCCTGATTTAGACCTGGGACACCAGGTGGGTGATTCCCCTCTAATCAGGTGGGTGATTCCCCTCTAATCAGGGACTGAATTAGACCTGGGACACCAGGTGGGTGATTCCCCTCTAATCAGGGACTGATTTAGACCTGGGACACCAGGTGGGTGATTCCCCTCTACTCAGAGACTGATTTAGTGATTCTCCTCTAATCAGGGACTGAATTAGACCTGGGACACCAGGTGGGTGATTCCCCTCTACTCAGAGACTGATTTAGTGATTCCCCTCTACTCAGGGCCTGATTTAGACCTGGGTTATATTAGTAATCAGGTAGAAGTGAAAACTGCAGAGTTCGTAGGGTCAGAGTTGAATACCTACAGTATGTTGGTTTCATCTAATATGAGGATACAGAGGAGACGAGGAGAAGTGACTATAGTCTACTAAGAGACAGCCCAGCTAGCGGTTTGTGGTCTGTGACTCAATTCCTGTCAGAGAGAGACGCTGAGGAGAAACATACTTTACTTTCGTCTCTACACGTGTGACAGACTTGGTACTGTCCAAACCCATAAGGTGATAAATCATCAATATGCCATCGATCTGCATTCAGATCTATGTCCTGGGTGAGTTTATCAATTGTTTATTGTTCTAAAACACTTATTTCCTCTCACAATTATCTCTCTGTTATCTCTCTCTCTCTGTTATCTCTCTCTGTTCTCTCTCTCCCTCTCTGTTCTCTGTGTTATCTCTCCCTCTCTGTTATCTCTCTCTGTTCTCTCTCCCTCTCTGTTATCTCTCTCTGTTCTCTGTGTTATCTCTCCCTATCTGTTATCCCTCTCTGTTATCTCTCTCTGTTCTCTATGAAATCTCTCCCTCTCTGTTATCCCTCTCTGTTCTCTGTGTTATTTCTCTCTCTGTTATCTCTCTCTGTTCTCTGTGTTATCTCTCCCTCTCTGTTATCCCTCTCAATTATCTCTCTCTGTTCTGTGTTATCTCTCCCTCTCTTATCTCTCTCTGTTCTCTCTCTCTCTCAATTATCTCTATCTGTTCTCTCTCTCTCTGTTCTCTGTGTTATCTCTCCCTCTCTGTTATCTCTCTCTTCTTTCCATCCATTCCCTCCCTATCACAGTGATATGTTTAGTCAGCATGTGTCGGATGAGTCTGAATGAGCTGTTTTCTCTATTTCTCCTGTCCTCCAGGCCTCCTGGTGCTGGTGGGGTCCAGAGCAGAGGAAGTTTCTGTTGAAGGCAGCATATCCATCAACTCCACCTCCACCCCTACTGATACCCCCTCTACAGCCAGCCTGAGCCCCTCTACAGCCAGCCTGACCCCCTCTACAGCCAGCCTGAGCCCCTCTACAGCCAGCCTGACCCCCTCTACAGCCAGCCTGACCCCCTCTACAGCCAACCTGACCCCCTCTACAGCCAACCTGTCCCCCTCTACAGCCAGCCTGACCCCCTCTACAGCCAGCCTGACCCCCTCTACAGCCAACCAGACCGCCCAGACTACATCGTCAGGGTTGACAGCCCTCAGCCAATCACAGGGCAGGGAGACCACTGCGACCACGGAAACCACAACATCATTACCAGGTAACGGACAACTTGTGTGTGTGTCTGTCTTTAGTCCCTGCTCTCTCTCTCTGTCTGTCTTCAGTCCCTGCTCTCTCTCTCTCTGTCTGTCTTCAGTCCCTGCTCTCTCTCTCTCTGTCTGTCTTCAGTCCCTGCTCTCTCTCTGTCTGTCTTTAGTCCCTGCTCTCTCTCCCTGTCTGTCTTCAGTCCCTGCTCTCTCTCTCTCTGTCTGTCTTTAGTCCCTGCTCTCTCTCTGTCTGTCTTCAGTCCCTGCTCTCTCTCTCTGTCTGTCTTTAGTCCCTGCTCTCTCTCTCTGTCTGTCTTTAGTCCCTGCTCTCTCTCTCTGTCTGACTTCAGTCCCTGCTCTCTCTCCCTGTCTGTCTTTAGTCCCTGCTCTCTCTCTCTCTCAATGTAGCAGTGACAGGTTTAGGTTACTGTCATTCATATTCACCCAGTTCAATGTGACAGGTTTAGGTTACTGTCATTCATATTCACCCAGTTCAATGTAACAGTGACAGGTTTAGGTTACTGTCATTCATATTCACCCAGTTCAATGTAACAGTGATGGGTTTAGGTTACTGTCATTCATATTCACCCAGTTCAATGTAACAGTGACAGGTTTAGGTTACTGTCATTCATATTCACCCAGTTCAATGTAACAGTGATGGGTTTAGGTTACTGTCATTCATATTCACCCAGTTCAATGTAACAGTGACAGGTTTAGGTTACTGTCATTCATATTCACCCAGTTCAATGTAACAGTGATGGGTTTAGACTACTACATGATACTAGAATGTTCCCTGTACCTATCATGAGGTTGCTACAGCCTAGCCTATGAATGAAAGATTACAATGTAGGCACACAGGTCGAGAGACAAATTTGAGTCATCAAGGTGACAGACGATTGACACATTCAATACTCTTGTCTGCATCTAGTTGATATAGGGTGTAATCATTAGTCCAACAGTTGCAAACGAGAGTTTCTATTGGACAAATTCAGGCATGTATTCCGTTTCCTTCAGTTTTTAAAATGTTTTTCAACAGAAATGGCGGAATGAATACACCCCTGATTACATAAATGATCCCTGTCATAGCAGCCATATACAAACAGCATGATCACTGTCATAGCAGCCACATACAAACAGCATGATCACTGTCATAGCAGCCACATACAAACAGCATGATCACTGTCATAGCAGCCACATACAAACAGCATGATCACTGTCATAGCAGCCACATACAAACAGCATGATCACTGTCATAGCAGCCACATACAAACAGCATGATCACTGTCATAGCAGCCACATACAAACAGCATGATCACTGTCATAGCAGCCACATACAAACAGCATGATCACTGTCATAGCAGCCACATACAAACAGCATGATCACTGTCATAGCAGCCACATACAAACAGCATGATCCCTTTGCCTGTTGTATAATTCCATCTACATCTATCTCTGTCCTCCTCCTTTCACCTTTTCTCTTGTGGACTTAAATGCAACAACACAACAGCTGTCTGTGACCAGATGAAAAAATCCTTTCCAAGCCAAACCTTCATACCATCAGGCAGGGAAGGCAAGCGGTTAGAGCAGGTAGCCTAGTGGTTAGAGCAGGTAGCCTAGTGGTTAGAGACAGGTAGCCTAGTGGTTAGAGCAGGTAGCCTAGTGGTTAGAGCCTAGTGGTTAGAGCAGGTAGCCTAGTGGTTAGAGCCTAGTGGTTAGAGCAGGTAGCCTAGTGGTTAGAGCCTAGTGGTTAGAGCAGGTAGCCTAGTGGTTAGAGCCTAGTGGTTAGAGCAGGTAGCCTAGTGGTTAGAGCCTAGTGGTTAGAGCAGGTAGCCTAGTGGTTAGAGCCTAGTGGTTAGAGCAGGTAGCCTAGTGGTTAGAGCCTAGTGGTTAGAGCAGGTAGCCTAGTGGTTAGAGCCTAGTGGTTAGAGCAGGTAGCCTAGTGGTTAGAGCCTAGTGGTTAAAGCAGGTAGCCTAGTGGTTAGAGCCTAGTGGTTAGAGCAGGTAGCCTAGTGGTTAGAGCCTAGTGGTTAGAGCAGGTAGCCTAGTGGTTAGAGCAGGTAGCCTAGTGGTTAGAGCCTAGTGGTTAGAGCAGGTAGCCTAGTGGGTAGAGCCTAGTGGTTAGAGCAGTTAGCCTAGTGGTTAGAGCAGGTAGCCTAGTGGTTAGAGCCTAGTGGTTAGAGCAGGTAGCCTAGTGGTTAGAGCCTAGTGGTTAGAGCAGGTACCCTAGTGGTTAGAGCCTAGTGGTTAGAGCAGGTAGCCTAGTGGTTAGAGCAGGTAGCCTAGTGGTTAGAGCAGGTAGCCTAGTGGTTAGAGCCTAGTGGTTAGAGCAGGTAGCCTAGTGGTTAGAGCCTAGTGGTTAGAGCAGGTAGCCTAGTGGTTAGAGCCTAGTGGTTAGAGCAGGTAGCCTAGCGTTTAGAGCAGGTAGCCTAGTGGTTAGAGCAGGAAGCCTAGTGGTTAGAGCAGGTAGCTTAGTGGTTAGAGCAGGTAGCTTAGTGGTTAGAGCAGGTAGCCTAGTGGTTATAGCAGGTAGCCTAGTGGTTAGAGCAGGTAGCCTAGTGGTTAGAGCAGTGAGCTAGGCTCACTGCTCTCACTGCACTAGGCTAGAGCAGGTAGCCTAGTGGTTAGAGCCTAGTGGTTAGAGCAGGTAGCCTAGTGGTTAGAGCCTAGTGGTTAGAGCAGGTTTGCCTAGTGGTTAGAGCAGGTAGCCTAGTGGTTAGAGCAGGTAGCCTAGTGGTTAGAGCAGGTAGCCTAGTGGTTAGAGCCTAGTGGTTAGAGCAGGTAGCCTAGTGGTTAGAGCAGGTAGCCTAGTGGTTAGAGCAGGTAGCCTAGTGGTTAGAGCCTAGTGGTTAGAGCAGGTAGCCTAGTGGTTAGAGCCTAGTGGTTAGAGCAGGTAGCCTAGTGGTTAGAGCCTAGTGGTTAGAGCAGGTAGCCTAGCGTTTAGAGCAGGTAGCCTAGTGGTTAGAGCAGGAAGCCTAGTGGTTAGAGCAGGTAGCTTAGTGGTTAGAGCAGGTAGCTTAGTGGTTAGAGCAGGTAGCCTAGTGGTTATAGCAGGTAGCCTAGTGGTTAGAGCAGGTAGCCTAGTGGTTAGAGCAGTGAGCTAGGCTCACTGCTCTCACTGCACTAGGCTAGAGCAGGTAGCCTAGTGGTTAGAGCCTAGTGGTTAGAGCAGGTAGCCTAGTGGTTAGAGCCTAGTGGTTAGAGCAGGTTTGCCTAGTGGTTAGAGCAGGTAGCCTAGTGGTTATAGCAGGTAGTCTAGTGGTTAGAGCAGGTAGCCTAGTGGTTAGAGCCTAGTGGTTAGAGCAGGTAGCCTAGTGGTTAGAGCAGGTAGCCTAGTGGTTAGAGCAGGTAGCCTAGTGGTTAGAGCAGGTAGCCTAGTGTGGTTAGAGCAGGTAGCCTAGTGGTTAGAGCCTAGTGGTTAGAGCCTAGTGGTTAGAGCAGGTAGCCTAGTGGTTAGAGCCTAGTGGTTAGAGCAGGTAGCCTAGTGGTTGGAGCAGGTAGCCTAGTGGTTGGAGCAGCTAGCCTAGTGGTTAGAGCCTAGTGGTTAGAGCAGGTAGCCTAGTGGTTAGAGCAGGTAGCCTAGTGGTTAGAGCAGGTAGCCTAGTGGTTAGAGCAGGTAGCCTAGTGGTTAGAGCAGGTAGCCTAGTGTGGTTAGAGCAGGTAGCCTAGTGGTTAGAGCCTAGTGGTTAGAGCAGGTAGCCTAGTGGTTAGAGCCTAGTGGTTAGAGCAGGTAGCCTAGTGGTTGGAGCAGGTTGCCTAGTGGTTAGAGCAGGTAGCCTAGTGGTTAGAGCAGGTAGCCTAGTGGTTAGAGCAGGTAGCCTAGTGTGGTTAGAGCAGGTAGCCTAGTGGTTAGAGCCTAGTGGTTAGAGCCTAGTGGTTAGAGCAGGTAGCCTAGTGGTTAGAGCCTAGTGGTTAGAGCAGGTAGCCTAGTGGTTAGAGCCTAGTGGTTAGAGCAGGTAGCCTAGTGGTTAGAGCCTAGTGGTTAGAGCAGGTAGCCTAGTGGTTAGAGCCTAGTGGTTAGAGCAGGTAGCCTAGTGGTTAGAGCCTAGTGGTTAGAGCAGGTTTGCCTAGTGGTTAGAGCAGGTAGCCTAGTGGTTAGAGCAGGTAGCCTAGTGGTTAGAGCAGGTAGCCTAGTGGTTAGAGCCTAGTGGTTAGAGCAGGTAGCCTAGTGGTTAGAGCAGGTAGCCTAGTGGTTAGAGCAGGTAGCCTAGTGGTTAGAGCAGGTAGCCTAGTGTGGTTAGAGCAGGTAGCCTAGTGGTTAGAGCCTAGTGGTTAGAGCCTAGTGGTTAGAGCAGGTAGCCTAGTGGTTAGAGCCTAGTGGTTAGAGCAGGTAGCCTAGTGGTTGGAGCAGGTAGCCTAGTGGTTGGAGCAGCTAGCCTAGTGGTTAGAGCCTAGTGGTTAGAGCAGGTAGCCTAGTGGTTAGAGCAGGTAGCCTAGTGGTTAGAGCAGGTAGCCTAGTGGTTAGAGCAGGTAGCCTAGTGGTTAGAGCAGGTAGCCTAGTGTGGTTAGAGCAGGTAGCCTAGTGGTTAGAGCCTAGTGGTTAGAGCCTAGTGGTTAGAGCAGGTAGCCTAGTGGTTAGAGCCTAGTGGTTAGAGCAGGTAGCCTAGTGGTTGGAGCAGGTTGCCTAGTGGTTAGAGCAGGTAGCCTAGTGGTTAGAGCAGGTAGCCTAGTGGTTAGAGCAGGTAGCCTAGTGTGGTTAGAGCAGGTAGCCTAGTGGTTAGAGCCTAGTGGTTAGAGCAGGTAGCCTAGTGGTTAGAGCCTAGTGGTTAGAGCAGGTAGCCTAGTGGTTGGAGCAGGTTGCCTAGTGGTTAGAGCAGGTAGCCTAGTGGTTAGAGCAGGTAGCCTAGTGGTTAGAGCAGGTTGCCTAGTGGTTACAGCCTAGTGGTTAGAGTCTAGTGGTTAGAGCAGGTAGCCTAGTGGTTAGAGCCTAGTGGTTAGAGCAGGTAGCCTAGTGGTTGGAGCAGGTAGCCTAGTGGTTGGAGCAGCTAGCCTAGTGGTTAGAGCCTAGTGGTTAGAGCAGGTAGCCTAGTGGTTAGAGCAGGTAGCCTAGTGGTTAGAGCAGGTAGCCTAGTGGTTAGAGCAGGTAGCCTAGTTGTTAGAGCAGGTAGCCTAGTGGTTAGAGCAGGTAGCCTAGTGGTTAGAGCAGGTAGCCTAGTGGTTAGAGCAGGTAGCCCAGTGGTTAGAGCAGGTAGCCTAGTGGTTAGAGCAGGTAGCCTAGTGTGGTTAGAGCAGGTAGCCTAGTGGTTAGAGCCTAGTGGTTAGAGCAGGTAGCCTAGTGGTTGGAGCAGGTAGCCTAGTGGTTAGAGCAGGTTGCCTAGTGGTTACAGCCTAGTGGTTAGAGCCTAGTGGTTAGAGCAGGTAGCCTAGTGGTTAGAGCCTAGTGGTTAGAGCAGGTAGCCTAGTGGTTGGAGCAGGTAGCCTAGTGGTTAGAGCAGGTTGCCTAGTGGTTACAGCCTAGTGGTTAGAGCCTAGTGGTTAGAGCAGGTAGCCTAGTGGTTAGAGCCTAGTGGTTAGAGCAGGTAGCCTAGTGGTTGGAGCAGGTAGCCTAGTGGTTAGAGCAGGTAGCCTAGTGGTTGGAGCAGGTAGCCTAGTGGTTGGAGCAGCTAGCCTAGTGGTTAGAGCAGGTAGCCTAGTGGTTAGAGCATGTAGCCTAGTGGTTAGAGCAGGTAGCCTAGTGGTTAGAGCAGGTAGCCTAGTGGTTAGAGCAGGTAGCCTAGTGGTTAGAGCAGGTAGCCTAGTGGTTAGAGCAGGTAGCCTAGTGGTTAGAGCAGGTAGCCTAGTGGTTAGAGCAGGTAGCCTAGTGTGGTTAGAGCAGGTAGCCTAGTGGTTAGAGCCTAGTGGTTAGAGCCTAGTGGTTAGAGCAGGTAGCCTAGTGGTTAGAGCCTAGTGGTTAGAGCAGGTAGCCTAGTGGTTGGAGCAGGTAGCCTAGTGGTTGGAGCAGCTAGCCTAGTGGTTAGAGCAGCTAGCCTAGTGGTTAGAGCACGTAGCCTAGTGGTTAGAGACAGGTAGCCTAGTGGTTAGAGCAGGTAGCCTAGTGGTTAGAGTCTAGTGGTTAGAGCAGGTAGCCTAGTGGTTGATCAGCTAGCCTAGTTGTTAGAGCCTAGTGGTTAGAGCAGGTATCCTAGTGGTTAGAGCCTAGTGGTGAGAGCAGGTAGCCTAGTGGTTAGAGCATTGGACTAGTAACCGAAAGATCGAATCCCCCGAGCTGACAAGGTAAAAATCTGTCCTTCTGCCCCTGAACTGTTCCCCGGTAGGACGTCATTGTAAATAACATTTTTTCTTAACTGACTTAAATTAAAGATAAAATGTAAAAAACGCTACACACAGCCTACATCATCACGTCATGGTCAACATAGCTACTAGAACTAACGCGTTAGTAAACCCGCTACAATCATTCAGTACAGTCAGCAAGCGGTTTAGCAGTTACACCAGTCGGCCCCGGTGGCAATACATTTGTAAAATCAAAAGCCTTACCTTGACTTGGAAGAGTTCCAGTGTTGTGTTGGAAAGTCATAACCAGATAGCTAACATAGCTGCCCTCTGTCATAGCCAGCTAGCTAACATAGCATCCCTCTGTTATAGCCAGCTAGCTAACATAGCATCCCTCTGTCATAGCCAGCTAGCTAACATAGCATCCCTCTGTCATAGCCAGCTAGCTAACATAGCATCCCTCTGTTATAGCCAGCTAGCTAACATAGCATCCCTCTGTTATAGTCAGCTAGCTAATATAGCATCCCTCTGTTATAGCCAGCTAGCTAACATAGCATCCCTCTGTTATAGCCAGCTAGCTAACATAGCATCCCTCTGTTATAGCCAGCTAGCTAACATGGCATCCCTCTGTTATAGCCAGCTAGCTAACATAGCATCCCTCTGTTATAGTCAGCTAGCTAATATAGCATCCCTCTGTTATAGCCAGCTAGCTAACATAGCATCCCTCTGTTTGAGCCGGGTGTTTGAGTAGGCTAAACTATCTAGCTGCACTTGATAGATAAGTAAAACTGGAAGAAAATAAAATACTTTCTCTCTTTGTTTGAGCCGGGTGTTTTCAGTAACTAAACTAGCCAGCTGCGTTCACTTTCACAGCGAAAGTTTTAAAATAAATAAAGCCAAATATAGCTATCTCTCTTTCTCTCATAGCTGCCCTCTGTTATAGCCAGCTAGCTAACATAGCTGCCCTCTGTTATAGCCAGCTAGCTAACATAGCATCCCTCTGTTATAGCCAGCTAGCTAACATAGCTGCCCTCTGTTATAACCAGATAGCTAACATAGCTGCCCTCTGTTATAGCCAGCTAGCTAACATAGCTGCCCTCTGTTAAAGCCAGCTAGCTAACATAGCTGCCCTCTGTTATAGCCAGCTAGCTAACATAGCTGCCCTCTGTTATAGCCAGCTAGCTAACATAGCTGCCCTCTGTTATAGCCAGCTAGCTAACATAGCTGCCCTCTGTTATAGCCAGCTAGCTAACATAGCTGCCCTCTGTTATAGCCAGCTAGCTAACATAGCTGCCCTCTGTTTGAGCAGGGTGTTTCAGTAGGCTAAACTAGCTAGCAGCATTTGCTAGATAAGTAATTGAAACTGAAAAAACGACTCTCTCTCTCTCTCTCTCTTTCTCTCTCGCTTCTGCTTAATTTTGGAGGAAATGTATTTGTTCAAAACTGTTCAACAATTGTCTTTCTCTCTCTATGAGTCAACTACTCACCACATTTTAGACACTGCAGTGCTA